>NC_085138.1:442626485-442779366 GCF_035046485.1 Aedes albopictus
ATGCACTGTTGCTTGAAGCTTGCTTCTTGATATTTGTGCGTCTGAAGTTCTGATGCACTAGTGAAGCGGGATTTCAAGAAGTTTGTCCTTAAGTACTGTTCCTTTGAATTCCACTAAGAATTTGCATCCTTTGACAGATACGTATTTCGACCTCAACTGTTAAGTAGTCTTCAGTGTCTTGTACTTGACTCACTGGAATTCAAAGGAACAGTACTTAACGCGATTTTCCTTTTTTTTTACTCACAAAATATTGTATTTTTGTGTATTTTATGAAATCTTTGCTAAAAAATAGTGAAAGCCGATTTTTATATGCATAGTTATATAAGAAACTCCACTAGGAAATACTAGAATGAAACTCTTTCAGATGGCTTCTAGGAATCTCAGAGAAATGCCCAGAAATAATTTAAGGCCCAAAAAAAAAATAATGATTTTTTTAGAGCAATTAGCCTAGCAATATCTGCACCCTAAAACCGATCAGCACTAACCCTTCATAAGGCCGAGAGAACCAGGCACGGAATCCACTCGTTCTACATTGGAATATAAAGTACATGTGGTGTAATGAACAAAAACGTTTTTATTTTCAAAAAATTCGATGGTCGATTTTGTATGAAAAAAAAATGGTCTAAATTTCAACTTTTTTTCAACAAAGTTTAAAATGTTGTTATTTTGTGATGCGTTTATCAATCATGCTGATTTTTTGACAAGTTATTGCTCTAATATTCATGAGTTACTTGTGTGGATTTGAACTCGATTGGTCAATTATTTTGGACGTTTTTGCTGATATTTCTCATTGAGTTATTCCCACATATTTCTTTCAGAGGTTTTCCAGACTTTTCCTCATAGTGGTTTCCAGAATTTCTAGTAGTAATCCTCTTGAGATTTTTCTTGAGATTCCTACCGAAAATTGCCTCAGTATTCTGAGTGTTTCGTTTGGGATTTCGCTGATAGTTGCTCCTGGAGTTCATCAAAGGATTTTTTTCTCGGGAAACCTCTTGGGATAGGAAATTCCACGTAAAAAATTCCCGAAGAAATAGCTTGCGAAGCAACTTCAGGTAGACCTATTGAAAAAGTCTTGCGGAAACTTCAGAAAAAATCTGAGAAAAACTAGTACATGTGTTATTCTGGTATCTCAACGAATAATTATTTTATTGATTAGCTTTATTAGGGAGATTTTCAGCCCGAGGCTGGTTCATCTCCATCAACGAATAATGAGAAAAACTAGGACATCTTGGAAAAATATAGGAGTAATTTCAGGAGAAAATATCAAATCCCGCCAGGAACGAGAGAAATTCCTGAAAACGCTCTGAAATAGATACCTAGAAGAACTTTAGGAGTAATCATTAGAGAAAATCCAAAAGGAACTATTTTCGGTAGATATTCAGGGATGAACTCTAGTAGTAATCCTAGCAAAATCTGTAATGAATTCGAAATTCACAAAAATCCCGGGAGAAACTGATGAATAGGCATCCCGGAAAACTACTAATTCTTGAAGGAACTTTGAATTAATTTTGTAAGGATCTCCGAATGAAATCTTACGAGAAACTCTGAAAACATATCGGGAACACCTATGGAAGAAATCTGTGTCCTAATAGAAACGCTGTTAGAAATCCCAAAAACAACCTTCAGAAATCCCGAAAATCTCCGAAAATGTCCATTCTGAAGGACCTCGATCAAGATTAAAGCCCAAATCCTTAAATACGACCGACCACTCAATTTGGAGGAATAATTGCACTTTTTTTGTTCTGTTCTAGCTCACCCAGCCAAATCACCATGCCCGTCCCAGAGCTCCAGAAGCCCGCCCCGAAATTCGCGGGAACCGCCGTCGTCAACGGTGCCTTCAAGGAAATCAAGCTGGAAGACTATGCCGGCAAGTACCTAGTGCTGTTCTTCTACCCGCTGGACTTTACCTTCGTCTGCCCGACGGAAATCATTGCCTTCTCCGATCGCGTTGAGGAGTTCAAGAAGATCGGCTGCGAAGTGATCGGTGTCTCGACCGACAGCCACTTCACACATCTGGCCTGGATCAACACCCCGCGCAAGCAGGGAGGTTTGGGCGAGCTGGGCATCCCACTGTTGGCCGACAAGTCGATGAAGATCTCCCGTGACTACGGTGTGCTCCAGGAGGAGAGCGGTGTCCCATTCCGTGGCCTGTTCGTCATCGATGGAAAGCAGAATCTCCGCCAGGTGACCGTCAACGATCTGCCCGTGGGACGCAGCGTCGACGAGACCCTCCGCCTGGTGCAAGCATTCCAGTTCACCGACGAACACGGTGAGGTCTGCCCGGCCAACTGGAAGCCCGGATCCAAGACCATGGTCGCCGATCCGCAAAAGTCGAAGGAATACTTCAGCGCTGCAAACTAAACTAATACATACTGTATACCGTAAACATAGCATTAAGAAGCTGTTGTGGCTATTAGAGAGATATTCTGCAACTGCATATCCTTGTTGATCCGACACAAAATAACACTAACTACATTGTAGTACGGCCTCCATGTTAAGTTAGCATTGTTTCATTCATCAGATGATAGCTGCACCATCGGTTAATTACTGAGGCTCTTCTATGTTCCAATACAAATATCCTTAAGCGGAAGAATAAGAGCAATAAAAATAGTATTGTTTTTTCTACACCTAAACCGTCGCTGAAAGCACTTATCATTCATCCGTCACTCCCTAAGGAACAGCGGGATAATTATCGTCTCCAATTAGTGTAGTACTGATGCCTACTTGAACATGCAACCCAATAGAGATAACTGTCGATGTCTAAACTGAGTACCTATCATCATTTCCTCTTTCAACCGGCGTTGCTTCTTTCCGCTGTCTATAATTGCGCGCTGTCTGCTCGGCTGCCAAAGGTTGAAGAAAGAGTTAAAAAGGCAAATATTTAGAAAATAACGGAGTCTGTTCTCAGGAACGTCAATGTCTGACGGAGAAAGGTTATCGCTTGAACTGCTGACGACGCTTGACTTCACAAATGAGCTGGCGTAAATTTATTTCTTTCCTCGTCTTCTGCACGTCTCTTTCAAGAAGCAGCTCAATACGTGAATGGGCTATGGCGCAGGTTTGATAAGAGAAATATTCCATAACCGACAGCTGAGTGCGGCGCGCACGTGATTTCACATAGCTACACACCTCTCGCCTTGAGGTGTTTTTTTTTTTCATCTTCTCAGAAACAGGGCCTTGACTGTGACACAGTTTTACGCCGATGACGACGTGACTGAGGAAGGTTCAACGAACATAACATTTTTTTTATCTTATCGTTATACGTTCTGATGGCGGGCATCGCCTAATCTTGAGAACGTGTATCAGTCATCAGATGCGATCATTTTTGCCACATTACAGACAATACACTTCATTCTCTTCGAAAACCGTGCAGAAAAAAATCGGTAAAAAGGTGTAAATTCTGGAAGGACCATGACCTGGCGAGATGGTACAATTACATAGGCCTTAGGTAGCATATGCATTTATTACGTGTAACACTAAAATCGACATTCACATAAAATCACATCGACACTACCGCTCAAACAGTTTAGTGTCATGATATTATATATTATAGACTGTTTCAGAAATTATAAACACACTTTGTTTATTAAATAAAATGAACTGTTCTAATGATTTTTCCCAGCTTCTTTCAGAATATAGCATAAATATGGAGTACAAATATTTTTGTATTTCCTTTCAATATTTTGAAGAACAGTCGAGTTCCCTAACAATTAACTTCATTCTCCAAATTTCCATTTGCACAAAGGTGTTTTTTTTTAAGATTTCAACATTATTTATAACTACATACCAAGAATTATCTAGTTTTTTTATCACATTCACATTCTCAACAAGTTGTCTAAGGAATGCCTCGATCAAAATCTGGGAAAAGCCGATAAAGGCATTTCCACAACATTTTTTCTGAGATCATGTTTCTTATTTTTTGAGGTTTTCTACGGACCATAAGAACTACCATACAGTTTCTGTGCTTTCCTGAACGCATTTAACTTAAACAATTTTTTTTTTCAGTTCATTCGATCCTTCAGATGGCAAAGCTTGTCATACCATATAAACGAATGCAATAAGCAGTAATTAAGACATTCGTTTGCCTAACGTTTGTTGCTACTGGTGTTGTTGAGAATTTTTAAACAAAAAATTTTGCATTGAGAAGGCCCGTAATGGTGGTTCTTGATCAAATACTCCGGTAAAAAATACTCTAACCAATCGAGGAATATCTTTTCTTATCGATATAGCAACTTTTATTTTGTTTGGAAATGAAATATTTTATTTGTGAGATTTTTTTTCTTCTCTACCATGCTACATTTTTTGACCACTTTGTGCAACTTCAAATTTTAATCATCTAGTTTACAGAGCCCTATTTTTAACTTTCACGAGAAACATCAACAAAATTGGTAGGGTGGGGCGGGGCAAGATGGGTCACCTAAGGATGGATCGCCATTACTTTGAAAATACAAATCGTATTGGTTTGTATTCGTCCGCTTCTCTTTAATACACTAGTTAGCTATGATAAAAGTCGATAAAAAGTTCATTAAATACAAAAAATGATGTTAAACAAGCAGTTTAAAAAAGTGATCGATTTTGCGCCGTGAAAAAAGTGCGGGGCAAGATGGGTCACCTGTTAAGTAATTCACATTTTCTCAACGAAAAACGTCAAAATATAAATTTTGTTCCGCATTCATATATGCTCCATATCTATACTGAGTAAACAAAAGCTACTAGTAAACATTTTATAAATTCATTTGGAATATAAAAATCTTTACGATTTGAGTGGTCTTAAGGCGACTTGAAAATCGATGTTTTTACTAAAAAATTATAATAATTTTATGTTATAATTTTGAACGTTCATTCCGCTTGATTAAAGTCATTTATGAGATAGTCTTGTAATAAAAAATAAATAACTTTTGAATGCTCCAAAAATACGTTCAAAATTGAAGGTGACCCATCTTGCCCCGCGGCCGTTTATATGGAGATTATATGGAATATATCGCATAAGAAAAGTGGCTAAAAACCATTTTAATTTTTATTTCCAATGAGAGTGAATATTTTTTCAATCAATGCCCCAAACTTTTGTATATTCATGCTAGTCATCTAACAAAATTATTAACATAATCAAAACATGAGTAATGCGCCCGAAAATGGCACTGACCCATCTTGCCCCGCGACCCATCTTGCCCCGCCCCACCCTATTATTTGCTTCGTTAGCATGTTTACTATAAGAGCTAGAAGAAACTTTTTTGGATAAAGCCTGCGGTACACTTACATACAACCGGCTGCAGATCAAAAACGGTTTGACCTAGAAAAAGAATGTTGTAAGAAGCAAATGAAGCTTATCTATTGTATTTTGTAGGAAAAATATCAAATTATAAGTTTTTATTTCTTTAAGATAATATTTTGATCTGATTGTGTAATTCTTGCCATTTTCTTCTGCACAAACCAATTATCGTCGTTATCCACAGCATACGGGCTGGTATTTCCACAAGAAACAAACTTCTATTCGTCAGAGATATGCTCAGAACATTGACAACGACATTGAACTCTTGACAAATATGATTTACAAGACCATAATCAACGTATTGCCTTATTGTCCATTCACGCTGTATTTGAAGCAAAATTTTATTCAAAGTATTTTTTTATGAAAAAATATTTCCTGGAATCGTTTTTTGGATCTACAATTCCCTAATTCAAGTGGCCTAACATACACCGTGTCCAATAAGTTCTCATACAAAATCAAATTGAATTCATTTCACATCTGTAATTGGGATTTTAAAAGTAAATTTATTTATTGAAAGGCCAATAACTGTCCTTTATCCTTCTCTGCTGATCGCTTATGTGTCGTAAGTCCATTTCAGTTGGCACAATAGAGTTAATAAACTATAGAGGACGAATGTCGCTGCTGTTCCCTTTGTTCTCACTCGCAAACATGTCGGGTATCTATCTGTCAAACTGCATACTTTTTCGCTTTGACACTTATAGCCCGGCCTATCTCCGCCAGCAAGAGATGTTTCGGCAGCGACGCCAGCGACATTCTTCCTCTATAGTTTATTAACTCTATTGTTGGCACGCACGTCATTTCATTGGCATTTCGCCTCATTTTAACGACTAATGGTTTTAAGTTGAAACAAATTAGGTACCTGTCCTCACCATTGCTAGTAGCAACTATGACAAGAAGAGAAAAAATATGAGAGTCTGTTTTGGTGAAGTCCGAAGCCGTTTTATTTTATACAAAATTAAATGTATAATAATCAAAAATATCCATTTATCTGTTTTAATGAGATTTGTTGTGTTAATGAAGCATAGCTGCATCTTATCGTGTTGATTCATACCATTCTCACTTCTAAAACATGTTTGTATCCCTATTGTGGTAAATTTTGTCCAAAATTTACGTTTTATGATGTTTATCTTTAATATAAGGGTCATTTTCAAGGAAATCTGCCCAAGTTGAGTATACTTACAAATTTCTTACCATATCATCACCAAAATTGTATTGTTTTATCCTTAGTATATCCATTTGGTACAATACTTGTGATAAAAACTCAAAATTTAACCTTATGGACTCTATTTAGCTATCGTTGAATGAAAAACTTTTCGAACATTTTTCTTGCGTGCCGGAGCAAACAGATTTCAGAAAACAGAAGTGTACTGCTAGGCTTATAAAAACTAACAGAAAATAAAGTTGTTCTAAACCGTAGGCTTTATTCAATCAGTATTATGTCAAATATACTATATTAACAATATAGGTCACTTCGTGTTTTCACATACAACGACATGGAGACGCCGTTTACGAATGATTACAGCACCACCTGTTGTCAGAAAAAGTCAATAATTGTATTTTGATCAATTTTTGTTTACCGTGCAAGGTGACATTTCTCGAAAAAAAGGTGTTAGGGGTGTCAAAGTTTTTTGTTCCCAAATAATCGATTAATAAATAATCGATTTACAATATAAACAAACAAAATAATATTTCATTAGATGACATCTACGAATACATCTGTAGAAGAATTTGAATGCTCCCTCATTGTAACGTCACCGAAATCGTTTCACTTCGAAATTTAAAATTTTCACCCTCAAATTTAACTTATATTTTGCCCTGGTGGTTGCTATTTTCCTTTGACAATGGCTTAAATTATCATCTTTCTTAATGTCCACGCTGACATACATACATCGGATTGGATAGCTTACAAAAAATCCGGAAGATCACCAACCAAGTGCACGTCAAATTTCTTGTGGCAGAGTGCAAGACATTGAATCCAAGGGTGCACAAGCTAATGGATGCACGATGCACGAACTTAATAATTTCAACGTTTGAGCGTTCCGTGATTACAAAAAATGAGTTCCGGGACCGGTCCTGAGAATAGAACCCGCCAAATTTATTTTCGATTAATTTCGTTGTTCTTCCGGAGTGAACTGTGAGTTTATTCGAAACTGATTGTTTTATTCCGGACTAATCGGCTTTGTTGTTGGAAGTGTGAACATTGTGCTGTCAAAGATTGGACATTTACACGATCGTCGAAAAATCCTTGCAAAGCTCATTATTTTTAAATATACAGTCATGGGCTTCTGGGTGAACTTCAGTTAGTAAAAATATTCTGGCAAATTCGCCTGCTGCAGAGTGATAATCCTCCATAAATTTAGTCAGGCATTCCATCAGATGTTCTTTCTGAATTCCTTCTTATTTTCTAACGGAAGTTCCTTCTCAGTTTTCTCTTTTCCTTTGCTAACCGGAAAAATCCGCATTTATCCGTTGCTAACCGTCGTTAACCGCGTCTAACTGCACCTGCGACTCAGTTAGCAATGGTTAGGAACGGATATATGTACACGGATTTTCCGATTAGAAAAGGATATGTCATTCTCCTTGGCTTCCTTCTAGAGTTTTTTTTTCTGAGATTCATTCAGGAGCTCTTTTTGAAATTCCTCCAGGTGTGCCTTCAGAGATTGATTTCAAGTTTTTTTTCTTAAATTTCTCCAGAGGTTCCTTCGAGGGACTCCCATGAGTTCCTACTGAAATTACTCCAGCAATTTCTTCTGATATTTCTTCAAGAATTACTTCATAGGAATCTTCAAGAATTCTCTTCTAGGATTCGTCAAAAAGTTCTTTATGGGATTTCCTTATAGGAGTTTCTTGGAGTCTTTCTTGGATTCCTGCAGGAGTTCCTTCAACGATTCCCTCAGGCGTTTTTTTTTACGAATACCTCCCGGAGTTCCTTCTGGAATTCCTCCAAAATTTTCCAAGAACAACTAGGAGTTGTTTCAAGGATTTATCCAAAAGTTCCTTCAAAAATTCCTCCTTCTAGGAATTTCAACCGGGATTTCTACCAGTATTCTCCCAAAAGTTCCTTCTGGAATTCACTCCATCCATTAAGAATTTCCACCGAGTGAAGATTTGGGATTTTTCAAGGAACTTCTTTTGAAATTCCGGAGAAATTCCGAAGTTACTTTGTAAAACTCCAACGCGATTTTATATGAACAATAATAAATATTTTTCGAGGGATCTTTCCAGGATTCCTTTAGAAATTCCCTCTTTGAAGTATCAGAAATCCTCCAGGAATTATTTTCGTGATTCCTTCCGAGATTTCTATACATTTGGAATGTCTTCAGAAGTTTTTTTTTTCGGGATTCCCAGAAGGATTAAGTGAAGACTAGATTTGTAGTAATGAGTTGGTTTGTTGTAAGGTGAGATGCTAAACTCTCCGTTTCTGCATTGAAACGGTGCAAACTCATTGGTATTATGATTCTTAGCCTAGTTTGATGCTGCTTGAGCAAAACTTTGGGGAACTATGTTGTTGAAGTTGCAATAAATGAGAATACAACAACACAGTTACACAAAGTTTTGCTCAAACAGCATCAAATCACACAAGCAGTCATAAAACCCTTCCTTTTTTGTTACCATTATTACAGTTACCATTTTATTGCAGCAACGGAGAATTTACTTTCTCATTATATAAAAATTCAGCTTATTACTACAAATCTAGTATTTCACTGACTGGGTTTTTTTTATTGGAGATATGTAATCCCAGATAAAAAAAAAAATGTTGGAGGATGGAGGAGGAACGCTGGAACGCTTTCCCTAAGCAATCCCGAAAGAAGTTCCTAAAATAATTCCAGAATAACTTCTAGGAGGAATCCCCCAAGAGCTTCTGGAGGAATCTTGGATAAAAAAAATCCAGGGTGCAATGCTTAAAGGGATCCCACAAGAAAATTATTGTGTAATTTCCGGAGAAAATACCGTTCATAACTCGCTAACGGAAAGTGCGCTTTGGGTCGTCTGTGTTTTAGTCTCTGTTATGAAAGTTTATCGGTTCAAATTTACTTCTCATCTGCAACTTCGCATGTCGCGCGAGTCGCGACTTCGATTTGGTGCTGCGACGATAATATACGCCAGAAATTGTTCAAGAAGAGAGAATTAAATTTGTTCTAATTTGCGTAGTTGAAAAAAATCGATTCATGTTTAATCGATTATTTCAGAAGAAATGGGCATCCCCACCATGCAATGACAGTTCGACAGAATAAACGTCATTCGGATAGCGCATGCATTTAGTGTGTACCCAGTACGGAGGGTTAGCCTAACATTAGCCTAATGTGAGACTAACTGGCCAGCATGTTAGGCTAACTTTTTGTCTCACTTTTGGCTAATGTTAGTCTAAAATTAGACAGGTATGACACACTTTGTTAGACATGTTGCAAATTCGAAACATGTTTGTTAGTCTAACATTAGACTAACGTTAGACATGTTTTACTATGGGGTGTTAGACAAATGTTAGGCATTGATTTTATGCTGCTTTTTTCATTCCAGCTGTCATTCGAGCAAGAAGTGTGATTGTAGTAGTGAACTTTTGTCGACGTTCACTACTACAACCGTACTCTTGCCTCGAATGAAAGCTGGACGCAACATGTTTAATAAAAAAACTCGGAGCCAATTAAAATTAATATTAAAATAAAATTAAAATTAAAATTAAAATTAAAATTAAAATTAAAATTAAAATTAAAATTAAAATTAAAATTAAAATTAAAATTAAAATTAAAATTAAAATTAAAATTAAAATTAAAATTAAAATTAAAATTAAAATTAAAATTAAAATTAAAATTAAAATTAAAATTAAAATTAAAATTAAAATTAAAATTAAAATTAAAATTAAAATTAAAATTAAAATTAAAATTAAAATTAAAATTAAAATTAAAATTAAAATTAAATTAAAATTAAAATTAAAATTAAAATTAAAATTAAAATAAAAATTAAAATTAAAATTAAAATTAAAATTAAAATTAAAATTAAAATTAAAATTAAAATTAAAATTAAAATTTAAATTTAAATTTAAATTTAAATTTAAATTTAAATTTAAATTAAAATTAAAATTAAAATTAAAATTAAAATTAAAATTAAAATTAAAATTAAAATTAAAATTAAAATTAAAATTAAAATTAAAATTAAAATTAAAATTAAAATTAAAATTAAAATTAAAATTAAAATTAAAATTAAAATTAAAATTAAAATTAAAATTAAAATTAAAATTAAAATTAAAATTAAAATTAAAATTAAAATTAAAATTAAAATTAAAATTAAAATTAAAATTAAAATTAAAATTAAAATTAAAATTAAAATTAAAATTAAAATTAAAATTAAAATTAAAATTAAAATTAAAATTAAAATTAAAATTAAAATTAAAATTAAAATTAAAATTAAAATTAAAATTAAAATTAAAATTAAAATTAAAATTAAAATTAAAATTAAAATTAAAATTAAAATTAAAATTAAAATTAAAATTAAAATTAAAATTAAAATTAAAATTAAAATTAAAATTAAAATTAAAATTAAAATTAAAATTAAAATTAAAATTAAAATTAAAATTAAAATTAAAATTAAAATTAAAATTAAAATTAAAATTAAAATTAAAATTAAAATTAAAATTAAAATTAAAATTAAAATTAAAATTAAAATTAAAATTAAAATTAAAATTAAAATTAAAATTAAAATTAAAATTAAAATTAAAATTAAAATTAAAATTAAAATTAAAATTAAAATTAAAATTAAAATTAAAATTAAAATTAAAATTAAAATTAAAATTAAAATTAAAATTAAAATTAAAATTAAAATTAAAATTAAAATTAAAATTAAAATTAAAATTAAAATTAAAATTAAAATTAAAATTAAAATTAAAATTAAAATTAAAATTAAAATTAAAATTAAAATTAAAATTAAAATTAAAATTAAAATTAAAATTAAAATTAAAATTAAAATTAAAATTAAAATTAAAATTAAAATTAAAATTAAAATTAAAATTAAAATTAAAATTAAAATTAAAATTTAAATTTAAATTTAAATTTAAATTTAAATTTAAATTTAAATTTAAATTTAAATTAAAATTAAAATTAAAATTAAAATTAAAATTAAAATTAAAATTAAAATTAAAATTAAAATTAAAATTAAAATTAAAATTAAAATTAAAATTAAAATTAAAATTAAAATTAAAATTAAAATTAAAATTAAAATTAAAATTAAAATTAAAATTAAAATTAAAATTAAAATTAAAATTAAAATTAAAATTAAAATTAAAATTAAAATTAAAATTAAAATTAAAATTAAAATTAAAATTAAAATTAAAATTAAAATTAAAATTAAAATTAAAATTAAAATTAAAATTAAAATTAAAATTAAAATTAAAATTAAAATTAAAATTAAAATTAAAATTAAAATTAAAATTAAAATTAAAATTAAAATTAAAATTAAAATTAAAATTGAAATTAAAATTAAAATTAAAATTAAAATTAAAATTAAAATTAAAATTAAAATTAAAATTAAAATTAAAATTAAAATTAAAATTAAAATTAAAATCAAATTAAAATTAAATTAAAATTAAATTAAAATTAAATTAAAATTAAATTAAAATTAAATTAAAATTAAATTAAAATTAAATTAAAATTAAATTAAAATTAAATTAAAATTAAATTAAAATTAAATTAAAATTAAATTAAAATTAAATTAAAATTAAATTAAAATTAAATTAAAATTAAATTAAAATTAAATTAAAATTAAATTAAAATTAAATTAAAATTAAATTAAAATTAAATTAAAATTAAATTAAAATTAAATTAAAATTAAATTAAAATTAAATTAAAATTAAATTAAAATTAAATTAAAATTAAATTAAAATTAAATTAAAATTAAATTAAAATTAAATTAAAATTAAATTAAAATTAAATTAAAATTAAATTAAAATTAAATTAAAATTAAATTAAAATTAAATTAAAATTAAATTAAAATTAAATTAAAATTAAATTAAAATTAAATTAAAATTAAATTAAAATTAAATTAAAATTAAATTAAAATTAAATTAAAATTAAATTAAAATTAAATTAAAATTAAATTAAAATTAAATTAAAATTAAATTAAAATTAAATTAAAATTAAATTAAAATTAAATTAAAATTAAATTAAAATTAAATTAAAATTAAATTAAAATTAAATTAAAATTAAATTAAAATTAAATTAAAATTAAATTAAAATTAAATTAAAATTAAATTAAAATTAAATTAAAATTAAATTAAAATTAAATTAAAATTAAATTAAAATTAAATTAAAATTAAATTAAAATTAAAATTAAATTAAAATTAAATTAAAATTAAATTAAAATTAAATTAAAATTAAATTAAAATTAAATTAAAATTAAATTAAAATTAAATTAAAATTAAATTAAAATTAAATTAAAATTAAATTAAAATTAAATTAAAATTAAATTAAAATTAAATTAAAATTAAATTAAAATTAAATTAAAATTAAATTAAAATTAAATTAAAATTAAATTAAAATTAAATTAAAATTAAATTAAAATTAAATTTAAATTAAATTAAAATTAAATTAAATTAAATTAAAATTAAATTAAAATTAAATTAAAATTAAATTAAAATTAAATTAAAATTAAATTAAAATTAAATTAAAATTAAATTAAAATTAAATTAAAATTAAATTAAAATTAAATTAAAATTAAATTAAAATTAAATTAAAATTAAATTAAAATTAAATTAAAATTAAATTAAAATTAAATTAAAATTAAATTAAAATTAAATTAAAATTAAATTAAAATTAAATTAAAATTAAATTAAAATTAAATTAAAATTAAATTAAAATTAAATTAAAATTAAATTAAAATTAAATTAAAATTAAATTAAAATTAAATTAAAATTAAATTAAAATTAAATTAAAATTAAATTAAAATTAAATTAAAATTAAATTAAAATTAAATTAAAATTAAATTAAAATTAAATTAAAATTAAATTAAAATTAAATTAAAATTAAATTAAAATTAAATTAAAATTAAATTAAAATTAAATTAAAATTAAATTTAAATTAAATTTAAATTAAATTTAAATTAAATTAAAATCAAATTAAAACATAATTAAAATCAAAACAAAATTGAATTAAATAATAAAATTTAATTAAAATTTAATAAAAAATTAATGAAAATTAGATCAAAATTTAATTCAAATTAAATTAAAATTTTATTAAAATTTAATTAAAATTTTATTAAAATTTAATTAAAATTTTATAAAAATTTTATTAAAATTTTATTAAAATTAAATTTATTAAAATTTTATTAAATTTAAATTAAAATTAAATAAAAATCAAAACAAAATTGAAATAAAATTTAATTAAAATTTAATTAAAATTTTAATTGAAATTTAATTAAAATTTAATTAACATTTAATTAATATTTAATTAAAATTTTATTAAAATTTAATGAAAATTTAATTAAAAATAGATTAAAATTGAATTCAAATTAAAATTTTATTCAAATTTTATTTAAATTTTATTTAAATTTTATTTAAATTTTATTACAATTTTATTAGAATTTTATTAAAGTTTTATTAAAATTTTATTTAAATTTTATTACAATTTTATTAGAATTTTATTAAAGTTTTATTAAAATTTTATTAAAATTTAAAAAAAAAATTGAAAATTTAATTGAAATTTAATTAAAATTTTATTAAAATTTTCTTTAAATTTTATCAAAGATTTATTAAAATTTTATTAAAATTTTATTAAAGATTTATTAAAATTTTATTAAAATTTCATTAAAAGTTGATTAAAATTTATTTAAAATTAAATAAAAATTAAATGAAAAATAAATCAAATTCAAATTAAAATGACTCACCGACACGATGAGGCCAAAATCGGACACTGTTTTGCAGATGACTGGTTCCGGCAACGGTACGACGAGAACGAACCGGACTTATTGGCCAGTAGCAGCGGCGAGGAGCTGACGGGTCGGACGACGGAACGACTGAAATGGTTCTTACCAGGTTGTTACGGTTTTAACTAACTGAAACGCGCAATTTTTATCATTTTCCCGACCGACGAACGCTGCCGCGATCAACAAAGTTATTTTTTTTAACTGCCGTTCAGGCAACTGTCAACAATGCGCGAAAGAATCGAACACTGAGCATAATTTCGGGGTTATGATTTATGCTCTCCAGAAATTTTCGATGAGCAACATATCTAACAAATGCCTAACAGTGTCGAACGCCTAACTTCCTCCGTGCTGGGTAGTAGTACCTCTTCTGACGCTTGGTGGCGCCACATTCACTAAAAAGGTGTCGCCAAAAAATCGTAAGAGTGACCTATATTGTTAATATAGTATATTTGATTATGTGGCCCTTCAATACATGCATTTATTTTGAAAATATGACGTACTGATGTAAAAAAAATATATTTTCTAAATTTGTATTTTGTATGAGAACTTATTGGACACGGTGTAATTCATACCGAAACCTGGATTATTTTTGGAATTATTAGCAGTTTTCCCGCACAGCATTTGGAAATTAGCAGTCATAAGGCGAACTCCTCCTTATAAACCTAAAATTAAACCGTTTTGATGAGAGAAACACTGAAAACCATGCTGTTAAAACCTTATCATAAGTAAACAAGTGATGTTACATGCCTTTCTATATATCATACTTTGTGGTTCTAAATTATACCCCACAACTTGTTTACTTATAATTATTTTATATTTTTTACAGTTGCCAAAATTTGGAAATTATTTATACAAACTACTTGTATATATTCACTAACATATGTAAGTTTGTAACGCATTACGTGTAACGCGTAACGCATTATGTGTTACGTGTAGAATGTCATAAACAACTAGCAGACCACACGAAAATTTATAAAAATATGTCGTATAATATGGATTGTTTATTAAAACTTAGATCTAAATATTAATGGAACAAATTGACCTCGGCTTTTTTTCTGCACCGGTGTTTCAGCGTGGTCAATATGGAGTGAAAACTGTAGGCACCCACAGTGGTACTTCAACTTTGACGATTTCTGTGGCCCAAACCGCTGGATGAAAACATTTCAAATTTTGACCACAACATTTCCTATATTTACTGACACTGCAGTGAAATTTTTACGAAGCTACTTAAATTTTTCACTGAAATACGAATTTTTGAAAAAGGTATGTCCAAAAATGGATTTTTTCATATAAGTTGTTAAACTCAAAATATATAATTTGTATCAATTTGAAATTTTGTCCATACATTATCAATATATTGATGATGAAGTGGTAAAAATTTCAGCCATAAATATTAATAATTGAAAAAAATTGCAGCAGATTGAACATGACGGATTTTGGACGAAAAAATCAGATCGGCTTTTTTTTTGCAACTGAGTGTAGGTGCAATTGGAAGCTAACAGTTATCATGCGCATATATGAAAGATATTTTCCCTATTTTGCCCTACATGCATCTAAAACTGCTGGATAATAACATATTTTGTATGGTTTTGTAATGTCGCTGGATGCAAAACATGAAGCCCTGGAGAATTTTTGATATATACAAATGCGGTTTATCGGTTAATACTACAATCATTCTCGGAATGGTATAAATAGCTGTCCATTTCACCTCAATTTGCCCTGATTTTTGTCATGTAGTGAATCAATCAATTTGCCCTGATTTTTTTGTCAAGTAATGAATAAATTAATTTCCCTTATTAGCATTGATACTGAAACCAATGTTATCAAAAAGACATATATCGACAATGATTTTTCATAAGGGCCTAACTGACTTGATCAATTTCTCTTCGTCGACTCTCTCTTTCGCTAATATAACTTGATCAAAACAAACAAAATCATTATTCTTTTTGTTTCTATAGCAAAATGTAGTCAGTAATAAATTTTGAAAACGACGTATTATCAATGCTACACCATTGATTATACGTCGTTTTCAAAATTTGTTACTGTAGTCATCTTCTTCGCATTTCAACCAAAAATTTTTTGGAAAACTCAATACGCATTCTGTGATAACATAAAGAGAGGATCGATGAAGAGAACTCGAAAATGTCAGTTAGGCCCAAATGAAAAATCAGTGTCGATATATTTATGACTTTTTCTATAATTTCAGCTTTTGATGGGGAACTAAGGGCATAGTTAGCATTTTATAAAATATGTAAAATAAGGTGGCCCACACTTATATGAAAAACAAAAATTTCGAAAAATGCCAAGTCTTACCTCCTCAATCAGTTGTTTTGGACTCCCAGAAGCTACGTTCAAAATTTGAGCAAAATCGGTTGAGCCTAAGGGGGCGCTCAAAACGCTTGAAGTTTGTATGGGAAAACTTGGCCAAATGTATGCAGAAATTTTAAGTTTTCGAATTTTGCCGCTAGGTGGCGCTGTAAGCGTTCAATAATCAAACCCTTTGGTATTATTGTAGGTGACTATATGCCAAACAACTTTGTCGAAGACCGCAAAGTGATCCAACGTCTGTGAAAAAAGTTATACCCTAGGAAAAGTGAGGATAAACTGTATTGTTATTTTTCCAATACATGTAAAGGAATAATATCAATAATAATATCTCAATACTTTGCCTCACTTTGCCTAGGGTATAACTTTTTTCACAGTCGTCGGATCACTTCGCGGTCTTCGACAAAGTTCTCTGGCATATAGTCACCTACAATAATACCAAAGGGGTTGATTATTGAACGCTTACAGCGCCACCTAGCGGCAAAATTCAAAAACTTAAAATTTCTGTATACATTTGGCCAAGTTTTCCCATACAAACTTCAAGCGTTTTGAGCGCCCCCTTAGGCTCAACCGATTGTGCTCAAATTTTAAACGTAGCTTCTGGGAGTCCAAAACAACTGATTTAGGAGGTAAGACTTGGTATTTTTCGAAATTTATGTTTTTCATATAAGTGTGGGCCACCCTAATGTAAAATATGCATGCGCTTAACTGGTTAAATAGGTCGTCTCCAAGCACATAATTATATATATTTAAGAAGCCTCATTTAATAAATTGTGTGCATATTTGCCACAAATTAAGATTAGGGTTAATGCTTATTATACCCTGTATTCCCCACCAAAGTCATTTATTTTAACTGTCTTTTCGATTACATTAGTTTCAGTAACAAAAGCCCATCAGTTCGGACATAAGCAAATGAGGGAATTCAATTCATTCATGAGGCGACAACAAATCAGAGCAAATTGGGGTAAAATGGGCAGCTATTTGTACCCTCCCGTGAATGATTCTAAACCTTATCGATAAACCGTATTTGTATATATATAAATGATCTAGGACTTCATGTATTGCAACCAGTGACATTACAAAACAATAGAAAAAATGTTATCATCCAGCAGTTTTAGGGGCATGTAGGTCAAAATAGGGAAAACGTCTTTCATTTATGCGCATAGCTGTTAGCTTCCAATTGCAACTAAAACTAATTTCAACGTTCCATAGCAGTATTTGTTTTTCATAAATACATTATAAATCTCATTTTTTCATTGAAAATAGGGCAAAATAGGACAAATTGGACAACTCCCGAAGATGATTCTGGTGATAAAAGATCTATCGCTTTTTGTTTATGCCAAACAAATCAACTTCAAGTCAGTAACATTAAAAATCCATTCATGATTAGGAAAAATTGTGAATATCCGACAGTTGTTGGGGCATATGGAGCAAAATAAGCATTTGAAAAGATCTTTCATGTATTGTTATGATTCCTATTAACTTCTAATTACACCTGTAGCTATTTTCAATGATCTACAGTCGTGTTAGTTGTTTAAAAGTACATTTTGATTCTCTTTTTGTATGAAAAAGGGCAAAATGGGGCAAAATGGACCACTTCCCGTGCCGTGCGGTGAATGAAATTAGCACCAATCGATTTCTCGTAATTTTTTACGTCAGAAATGGTCAGCTTCTCGTACCGAAACCAGCGGCGTTAAAAGAGCCGTTTTTTTGAGTCGATTTTTCCCACTGTGCAATGTTTTATTTTTTATCATAATTTAATTGGCCAGGCGCACTGTGCAGACTAATGGGTTGGAAGATAATTCAAAAATTTAAGGCAATCAGGTTATCCACTTATGAATAACATGATTGACAAACCTTTTTGAATTGAATGAAGGAAGAAACGGGGACAACCGTACCAACCGTTTCGTTTTAGGGGAATGGTATTTGAATATAGAATCGTTGGGAGTGAGGCTGCTAAGAAGGTTAATACACACTCCGTTATAGTTGGCGACTCTTCTCCTGGGATGGGGCACAGGCATGAAATAACGTAAGGCGTAATTTTGAAAAGGCGGAATCAGTAAAAAAACCGTCGTAATTCTATGCTTTATATTAAGACAGTCATATTCTTTAGTGTGTTACGTTTCAGTCATGTTTGTTAACCATTCAGTGCGCGCGCCGTTGTAAAAAGTATTTACAACACTACCAAAAAACCTCGCTTGTCGCGGTGCAGTTTCAGCTGCTTGATGGCGCGCGTCCTGAAAGGTTAAACTACTTAATTCTTAGTTGATTCAACGCGGCCCAGTGTGTGGATTTTTATCGCGAACCACTGAATGGTCCATGCTCAGCAAGTGATACATTCGCGATTGTAACATTTCGTGAACCGACATGCTCGGGAACGCTCCTCGAAATGCTGTTCATTCTCTTGTCCGGTTCGATACGAGAGCGCAATCAAGAGAGAAGATGCTCGATGACGCTAATGAAAGCGATGCATTCGGTTAGAATATTTTATTGCCATAATTCTTTTTTTATTGTGACTACACAACCTGCAACGTCATGAATACAGCCAAATTAAATAGTAGTTCACGTTTTTAAAGCGAAAACGCATTAAATACTGATGAAAATAACGATTATTCACAGTTGCCCCAAGCCAACGATGAGAGATCATCGGTAAGTGTTACACTTAGCGATGCCCGCTCATCGGCGCAGCTTGTTTATATCGGAGTATCTTCTTTGTGTTCCTTCGTGAACCATGCGACTCGACGAGAGAACATACACCGCTTGGTAAATGAAACAGAACCAACTGAAGGGAAGAAAAACTGCCGAGTGGTTCACTGAACACTTTTTCGTCCAAACACTGACGCGGCCAAATAATAAATAAATAGCATTCGGATTAAGTATTCAAATCTGGCTTTCGATTTCAATGGTTCGTATCTTTATGGGATTCCAGGGAAACTGACGATCTTCTTAAATCTAGCCCAAGATACAGATGGTGTCCGCCCATTTGATCGAATGCCGTTTGGCCGCATTATGACCAAAAGAGTTCAGAGCTGCGGACAAATTTCAACAACTTCAAGCAACGGACAAACAACAGTGAGATTAAAGAGGTTGCTCAAAATTTTAGCGAATATTTTTTCTTCTTTCAACATAAGCTGTTCTTTTTAGTTTTATTTATTAGGAGTTTTTAACATTCTGGCTACCAATACAATCATCAGAAATATTTTCTTCTTGTAGGCTATTATTTCTAGTTTAACCATTTGGGGATTAGTTACCTAGCATTGAAATTGCAAATATTTTTTATCATAGATTTTTCTTTCTTTAAATCATATGCTGTTCTCCGAGTTCTACTAATATAGAGAGCAATGTCCTGATTACTTAATTTCACAATTCCTTTTTCGGCCTAACGGCATCCGGCCAAAAGACGTTCGACCAAATGACCCTTTCCGAAATAGTTTATTTCATAGGAATACTAGCTGTCCCAGGCAAACTTTGTCTTGCCTACTGCGTTTTTTGACGTTTTAAGTCCCCGTTCAAAATGTATGAAAACACAATTTTCAAAAACTCTCAAGTCTCTCATGTTTATTTTGCCTCATAAACCTTCCTTGGGTGAAAACTAATAGGAAGCAATCAGTGAAGTACTAGATTGAAAGTAGTGAGCTGGATTTTTGTATGGTGAGATGATCAATTCTCCGTTTCTGCAATGAAATGGTGCAAACAGCTTGGGTTATATGATTTCTTGCCTAATTTGATGCTGTTTGAGCAAAAGTTTGGGTAACTGTGTTGTTGTATTATTTATTTCTTGCAACCTCAACAACACAGTTACCCAAAGTTTTGCTCAAACAGCATCAAATTAGGCAAGAAATCATATAACCCACGCTGTTTGCAGCATTTCTTTGCAGAAACGGAAAATTGATCATCTCACCATACAAAAATCCAGCTCACTACTTTCAATCTAGTACTTCACTGATTGCTTCCTATAGAACAAAACTCAGACGACCCAAATCGGATCATCCGTTTGCGAGTTATGCGCGGTCCCACGTATGCCACTGCATTTTTATATATCTAATATTAGAGTGACTGGAAGGGATATATACATAGATATATACACAGATAAAGCTGCCACCTGTGAAGGATCCTTCCTAAAGTACGCGGTTACAAAGCAGGACATGCTGAATATGTCTGGGTTTAATTCCCGATGATTGATGCGGTTCAGAAAATGATCGGGTTGGAAATGGAAATGTCTTCAGCTTTCCAGCTTCCTTTTCGTTTCTGCAATGAAATGATGCAAACAGCGTGGCGGTTATGATTTCTTGCCTTATTTGATGTTGTTCGAGCAAAACTTTGAGTTACTGTGCTGTAGAGGCAAGAAATGGAGAATACCTACAACAATACAGTGGCACAATGTTTTGCACAAGCAGCATCAAATTAGGCATAAAATCTTAACACTCATTAAAAAATTCAGCTTACTACTTTCAGCCCAATACTCCACTTATTGTTTCCTATTGTCAATTTGTTAATATCGCTAACGTTGCAATCACAGAATAATGTTTCAAACTGAATTAATCAAGTGAAGCACGTTGCAAATATGTAAGAGGATTGTCTTACAGGGTATGACTGGATTTACGTAAACTGTGTATTTTTCGGCTTATCAATTAGTGTATGCATTAAAATTATTTTCTTTATTAACCCTAAAAGGGATACCTGGGGTTTATTGGACCCCAGACGCCTTTCAGAGCTCGTCTTAGATGGAACACACTCAGCGAGGTGACGAAACTGAGGCCATGAAGGTATCCCTTTTAGGGTTAACGAGGCTTTCAGCCTTTGATTCAAGTGATGGTTCATGTCGGTGGAAGTGGATTGACGGTTCAAGGGATACACACTAAATTATGCCAAAAAGGGCAACCTCTTCCTCTAATGTCGATTCCACTTACTGTGGCATGAATGTTAGAGTCACATAAGGCTAAATAAAATCAGGGTGTGGCCACTCAAAACGGCAAATGAAATTCCCGACTTTTTCCCGGTTTTCCCGGTAGATATTTGAAAATTTTCCCGATTCCAAAAAGTAATTGCTTTCAGTGGAAATTCAATGTAAGCATCTCAAGAAAATTTAGGAGAATGAATATTTTGAAAACCTTATGGAAAAGTGGCGCTAAACTGCACGAGCAGATTAGGCCTAACTACCGTCGGGGCAGTGATATTGAAGAACTTTGACTGCCCGGGTTCGAGTCTAAAAACTAACTAACTTGATTTATTCTTCCTTTCTTTTTACAAAGCTTCTGTATTTACTTTATCTTCATTTTGGTGCCGTGGGCACCGAGTAGTTTTCTGCTGAATCGCTCTGAGGTTTCGGGTGTCCGCCGCTCAGAGGATGTGCTGCTCTTCGTTGGTGCTGGGTGCACCAAATCGTCCGTTGTATTCTGAGGTGTCGGGTGACATCCACTCAGACGTTTCTTCAATGGTGCTAGTCGCACCTAATCTGCTGACTCAAACTTCCAAGTTTCTTCTCTTCGTAACTGCTTCCAGAGCCTTGAGTCGGCTCGCGTTGCGCCGCCACTTCCAGATGACGACGACGATGATGATGACTACCAGAAATGCGCCGTCCATGGAGTATGACACGACGTCATGCGCGGTGATTGAATTTGAGATAGTTTCGCTATCTCCGAATGGCCACATGTTGATTCTGCTTCTGCTGGTTGTTGATGTGAACTGTATTCCACAATTCACGATGTGTTGATTTATATTGACCGGGTGGACCTTCTAGTGGCACATTTTCTGCTGATAGAGCGTCTGCTCGGCTCTTTAGGTGCGCATTTGTTGATGGTGCATGTTCGCTGAGAACCTTATTGCTTTTAGGTTCCCACTGACGCTTGCTTTTTAATTTGAATGATTTTAGCTATCTCCATTTTCTCCCCCCTTTGGGACGTAGACGTCCGTCCCAAATTCTCTCTGATGCGCTTGGGGGTTGATCTTCTTCCATTTCGCCATCCGTTGGCTGTATCGTTGTATTGTTATCCGCACGTGTTACGAATTCCTCTTCTGCTTCTTTGTTAGTTACTGAATCTTCTGATGATTTCTCGACTTCGATAGGAAGAGGAGCTAGCACTCTTACATTTCGCTTGTAAGTGCCTGTTGCTGTACGTATTGTGGCTACCCTTACGATGTCATCTGGTCCTTTAAATACTTCCGTTACTATGCCCATGGGCCAATTTGCGACTGGGACGTGATCGTCTCCGATGAGAACTATTTCTCCTACTTCTAGGTTGCGTTGCTGATTATTCCATTTTGTGTAATTCCTCAGTTGATGAAGATAATCTTCCCTCCATCGCTTCCAAAATTGTTGGGCTTGATGGTTTACTCGCTTCCATCGAACATTGATATTGATCGATTCTTCTTCTTCTGCCGGTAGTGGCATTGTATATATTGGTCTTCCTATTAGGAAATGAGCTGGGGTTAATGGTTCCAGCGCTTCTACGTTTGTAAGAGCCACTGTTAACGGTCTTGAGTTCATAATTGCTGCAATCTGGTGAAACAGAGTTTGCAGTTCCGTGAGCGAGAATTGAGCGCCTCGTCCTGCACCCTTGAATAATCGCTTCGCTGTTTTGATATTTGCTTCCCATAGGCCACCGAAGTTTGGACTTCGCGGCGGTATAAATGAAAAGTTGATTCCTTTTTCTGCTGCTAGGTCGATGATGTTGTGTTGGAACAGTTCCTTGTTGTAGATCTTCCGCAGTTGTGAGAGCTCTCTGCTAGCTCCCACAAAGTTACGTCCGTTGTCAGAATAAATCACTTCAGGTCTTCCTCTTAATGGTAAGTTTCCAGTTCCCAAGTAGAGCGCTCAAGTGAAATTCCTCCTTTTTCCGTAAGTAATTTTGACATTTGTTTAACCGACAGCATTTTTACGAAACGATGCTGTAAAAAGGATGTGAAGAATAGGGCACTGCATACGGCGGTTGCTAGATAAATTGTTCGTTGTTCGTGTGGCGTTTCGTGGCCTTGTTGTTTACGATTTGGACTTAAAGAAATTTCGCTCGTTTCCTCAGGAAGTGTGATTGAAATTTAAATTTAATTTTTGCGCGCGTATGGGGAAATTCCAGATAGTGAGATTTCAACGGAGTTCCAAGGGAAATGCTAATGAGAGACATTGCGCTGGGATTCTGAGGGAACTTTTATAGGTATTACAGCGAGAACTATGGTTGGATACTAATTATAAATTCTGCAATATTGGAGTTCAGACTACGGTGGGAGGAATTCTGCTGGAACTCTGACGGTTACCTTGTGGAGTTTGAGACGAAATACGAGGTAGGACAAAGCTTCACGGGGAATTTAATGAAGATCCACGAAAGATTCTTTGTGATGAATCTTTTGGCATTCCGTACGAAGGTTTTTCTTTGGGGTTTCGCGGAAAATCCTCTTGAAATTCATCCAGATGTTCCACCGAAAAATCCACCAGAAGTTCGCACGGGATTCTCATAAAATGTCTCTGAGATTTTCATTACAAGTTCTACAAAAAATCCCTCCGTGAGTTCCTTCTAATTCAGGATTTATTTATTTGTTTTGTTTTTAATTTTGGGATCTTCTAGGAGTTCCTTCCGGGTTTTCTCCAGAGGTGTTTTCTAAGATTCTACCAGGAGTTTTTTCGAACTTTTCTACAATAATTACATCCGGGATTTCTTAAGTATTTTTTATTCGGGGTTCACTCAGATATTTCCGGATTTGCGGATATTTGCGGAGATTTCCGCAGAAATTCAATTAGGGAGCATTTCAAGAGTTCCTTCTAGGATTTCCACAGGAATTAATTCTTAGATTCGTCCTGGAGTTCTTTCAGTGATTCTTCCAGGAGTTCTTTCTAAGATACAACTTTTTGAGATTCCTCTAGGTTTTCTCTGGACGTTTCTTATGTGAATCCTCAAAGAATTCTTTTTGTAATTTCTCTATCTTCTTCCGTGATTCCTCCAGGAACTCCTTCTAGATTTCCTCTAGGAGTAAATTTATGGGTTCCTCTCATAGTTTCTTCTGGTATTTCTCAAGGATTTTCTTCTAAGATTACACCAGGGGTAGCATCAGGGACCTCTCCAGAAATTTTACCCGGGGTATCTTCCGGGAATTTTTCAAAAGTTCTTTCCGGAATTTCTTCAGAACTTCCAGACTCCTGGAAAATAAGTCAAGGTTCTTCCAGGAGTTCCTTCTAAGATTTGTCCAATAATTCATCCAGGATATCCTTCCGGGATTCCTTCAAGAACTTCTACTGGGATTCCTTGCAGATTACATATTCTGGAATTCATTCTGGAAGTTTCTTAAACTTTGTTCATGGAAATACTCCAGAAGTTTTTTTATTCTTTATGGAAGTACTCCAAGACTTGCTCTTGAGTTCCTTATAAAATTCCTCCAACAGCTTCTTAAGGAATATCTCCAGCAGCTTTGTAGGGAATATCTACACGAGCGATTTCAGAGATTCTTTCAATAGTTTCTTCCCAGATAAAAATCTGAAGATATTCCAAAAGGTTCTGGAGAAATCCTAAAAAAAATCGTGAAGGAATCCCTGAAAGAACTTCTAGAATAATTTCATAGGAATCTTCTGGAGGAATCTCGGAAGGAATTTCTAGAGAATTCCATGAAGGAATCTCTGAAGGAATCCCGTATGGAGTTACAGGAGTAATCCTAGAGAGAACTCCTGGAAGTTCTGAACAAATCCTAAACAAATTGCTGGAAGAATCTCTAAGGGAACTCCCTTTGGTATCCCAGAAAGAACTCCTGGAGCAATCCGGAATTAATTTCTAGAGAGATCTAGGAAGGAATTTCTGGAGGAATCCCAAGCAGAAATTCTGAGGGAATCTCAGAGCAATTCTCGTAGGGATCTCGGAACGAATTCCTGGAATTCAGAAAGATTTCCTATGGTCCTATGGTAAATGACTAATTTTTTACCAGGAATAGTGTATTACGTAAAGCTAATACCATACAAATTTCATCAAAATCGGTTGAATATTGGTGGAGATATCGTTGAAACAAGAAATTTGCCATTTGAGAAGTTTGAGCTAACGAACGTTTTTAAAAATATCACTTCTTCACCGTTATAGCTCTAGAACCAAAAATACTGAACCGATTTCAATCAAAACTGTTCTGTATGTAAAGTATACATGTAGAAATATTGTGTAAAAATTTCATTCAATTTGATCTAGCCGTAATAAAGTTTTAGCCGCATATGTGGCACAAAGTCACAATAAGCAAAAATGTTTTTTTATTGTATCATGACATTCAAACAGTTATAACTTGAAAAGTTTTCAAGCAATTTGGCTAAGAACAGTTTTTATAATGGTTTTACAATTTCAAATGTTAATAAAAATCGGAACAGTCATGACAGTTGTACAAACAAAATAGTACACACGGAATAAAATGATTAAAAAGTACCTAAAATATGCCTTGAAGCGATTTGAGTTTTGAATACTAGAAAAACGTACTGAACCGATTTTGAGATTTTTTTTATCAGTTTATTGATACTCTGTTAAGAACTTCGAGTCAAATTTTCAGACGTCTTGACGAGTTACATCAAAATTATAACCTACACAATTTTTAAAACGGGTGAAAAAAATTGCTAAAATCTTATTTTATGATATTAACAATACCTGCGCCAATATCAAACTGAATTTGTTGCCATTGTTATGGTATTGGCTACACATTATATATTATTCCTGGTCAAAAAAATATTTGATTTTGTGAACGCAATCAAAAGCTAGGTATACATTATTTTCTGTGTCCAAATTTCATCGAATACAGTCTTTACTTCCCAGGTTCTAGTGCACCATAGAACATTCAACAAACGAAATGAAATGATTATGATGCAACAGTTTTTAGAATCATTGTCTCCTGATCAGCTAAACTCAAATGCTATTTAATTTTTTTCAACACTCGAACTATTTATAAACAATTCAGTTTTGGGGTGTCTTTCTAAATTTTTAAACTACGTAACGGCAAATTATTCAACCTCAAGAAATTCAATTTCGTGTTCAGATGCAGCCATGCTGAGGGACGACGGAGTACACATTTTAGAGCGACACGGCTAAATACTAATGCACACTGTGAACGCGCAGGCGCGAAAGAAGAAACACAAAGAAAGAGAAATGTCCCTTTTACTCACGGAATAATACATCGACATATTATTCCGTACGGAAAAACAACAACATGACTGACAGCATCGCATGACAGTGCCATCTGTTGGCAAATAGTTTTCTGGCTGCGAATTACTTATCAACTGCGAACGTTTAAGTAATTTTGATTGCAAAAGTTTTACGTGAGCATTACTTGTCCTATCCTTTTACACAGTACTTATCAGGTGGAAACTAGCCATAAAGATGTAAACCTTACCAGGGCGGATATGAAAGCGCCGGCTGACTGGTTTTCTACTACTTCTAGGTGTATCGCCTTTGTGGCTAGGCAAATGAAGATACACACGTAAACCACGCTCTTTGTTCGAGATTTGGTTCCTGCTGTTACGGTGAATGGACCGCATAAGTCCACGCCTGTGTGGGTAAATGCCGGTGATGGATTAACCCTTTTTTTTTTTTTTTTTTAAAGACACGGACACGTTTAATGCTTCCAGTGAGCTTTTCGCTCTTTGAAGGAAGCACGACACTAGACAACGGACTAGCATGCAACGCCCAGTGGCACAGCCGAAAACTTTTCCTGACAGCTGCGGCGGGAATCGAACCCGCGCTCCTCAGCACGATGCGACTAAGAGCTTGGTGACCCTAGCCGCACGACCACGGAGCCGCACGCCCTTGGATGTGGTAACTGACCCATTTGTTGGGTGAATTGTTTTGGACGATTACGAACGCACAGAACGCACCTGTTGAGCACACCCTGTACGGTTTTTCTCATGTTGCGCATCCAGTACTTCTTCCGGAATTGCACTAATACTACTTCAGCTCCGGCGTGCAGCAGCTCCCGGTGAATATGTTCAATAATCACCTTAGCAAACGGATGATTGTTCGGAATTAGAATTGGCATCTTTTGCGTGAAGGGTACGTCTGCCTGACTCAGTCTCCCGGTTACGTGTATAAGACCATTGATAAGTCTCGGCTTCACATGTTGGAACTTCCCTATTGGTTTAATTTTCTTCGTTTCACGTATGGAGTGAGCTTCTTCTGGGTATCTCACTAATTGCATGATTCGGATTGCAAGATTCAACCCTTCTTCTAGATCTTCAACGGTAAGAGGTCCAATTCGTCGCTCAGCGAACCGGCCTCTAGCTTTTAAGCTCTGCGATTTAGCTCTGTTGATAAGCGCAAAGTGTCTGCGCGTTCTTCTGAATGAGTTGTGGTGTCGGAATCCTTCGATATAATCTTCCACTGGTTTGGCGGTAGTTTGGGTTAAACAAATCTTTTTAACTTCTTCTGCAAGTGCTGCTTCATCTTCTTCAATTGGTAGATTCGGGTAGTCGTCTTCAGTTAGAAATGTTGGCCCGTTCAACCAAAATTGTCTTTTGCTTCCTAAAAACTTTTTTACAGTCGTTCCACGTGAAACCAGATCTGCTGGATTTTCTGCCGATTTCACGTAATGCCAGTTATCAATCATTGTTAGATTTTGAATCTTCCTTGTTCGGTTTCTCACGAAGACTTCCCATCTTGAAATAGGTGTTTTTATCCAGGTCAGGGCGATTTGAGAGTCGCACCAATAATGTTCTGCAGTTATTCTTCCCTTTAGTATCGTCCGTATTCGACTGCAGACTTCAGCTAGAAGCAAAGCAGCTTGTAGTTCTAGCTTGGGTAGTGTAGTTCCACTCTTCCGTGTTGATTTCGTGGGCAACTTATTTGAGGTTACCTCTTCTTGATCTTGATTTCCTTGCGAGATCATATTCTTCGGCGCAACCCTTGACTTAGCGCATAGTAATCTTGATGTGATCTCTTCTCCTTGAGTTTTAGCTACCATGTAGACTGCGCAACCATAGGCTTTTCCTGACGCGTCGGAAAACCCATGCAGTTCCAGTGAGTCACACTCGCTTGGGAATGCTTGCCTTGGCATAGTGAATTCTTTCAGATCTTCTAGCTGAGCTTGGAATTTGTTCCAGCTGGTAAGAATGTCTTCGGGGATAAGTTCATCCCATTCTATGTCTTCCTTCCATGTTTCCTGCAACAGGAGCTTTGCATTGATTAGTACGGGTTGTATGAAACCCAGTGGATCGAAAAGCTTAAGTATTTTTGATGCTAGCTGCCTTTTTCTTACTTCTTTGGATGGTTCTTCGGATGTCGCCATCGCAAAGCTGAATGTATCCCGGATTGGGTTCCAGGCAATTCCTAGGGTTTTTATGATATCCTGGTCTCCAATAGTCACGGTTGTCTCCAGGTCTCCTTGATGTCTTCAATTATAATTGGGGTCCCGAATAAAAAATACAGTAGAAAAACCGAACGTTGTATTGTAACAGTACTATTTAGAACCATATTTTTACAATAGACAACACTGTAAAAATAAAAAATACAAAAACAATTAGATGTAATGTAAAACACCATACCGTGAATTGTAAATAAGATTTTTACAATATATTATACAGGTTGTTAAGTATCGTAACAATATAAAAAAATATTTTTCTCCATATATATTTTTTTGCAAAACCATACATTTTATTGTTAATGAATTGTTCAAAATACTGATACGTGGGTTTAAATATACCGTACATTGTATGGTACATGAATGGTTTCAAACAATAAAATGTACCGTAAATAAATTGTTTTTAATTGTAATTTCACTACTGGTTATACATTTAATTAAACGGTTTTGGAATGGTTTCCTTTTGTTATGTTGTATTGTTTTACATTACATAAACCATATATTGTTATATTATCTTGCCATTTTCCTCCTGTTAATGGCATCTTAGGTTTATTCGATTTATTAGAATGCGCTTTGGGAATTCTCCAGAGCGTTTTGGATAACCCTTCATATATAGGATCGCCCACGTCTAAGTCTGAGTAGTCTCTGATTGCATTAACAGTTGAAGCTTAGGCTCCCATGCCCCACCAGCCAGATGACCGGGTTTCGCAAACTTAGCATTATTTGTGGCAACACTTTGAGCGGCATGATGGAACTATGCCGAGCGCGCTAAGTGTTATTAGACCACTAATGTAGTTGCATGAAGTGGGTGACGAGGTACATAAATATCATTAGGGAGCGTCCATAAATTACGTCACGCAAAAATTACCCATTTTCAACCCCCCCCTCCCCCCTATGTCACACTTTTTGTATGAGATCTCAAAATTTTTTGTATGGGTTGTCACACTTTACTGAACCCCCCCTCCCCCCTAAAAGCGTGACGTAATTTATGGACGTTCCCTTACAGCGTGCTTAACTGTTATTGCAATATTGAGGGACCAGTTTGAATACACCGTGTCCAATAAATTCTCATACAAAAACAGATTGAATTCATTTCACATCTGTAATTAGGATTTTCAAAGTTTATTTAATTATTGAAAGGTCAACTAACACTGATCAAATACAGCATATGTTTTGGAATTTACTGTCCTTTTTCCTTCTCTGCTGATCGCTTATGTGTCGTAAGTCCATTTCAGCTGGCACGCACGCCATGTTATAGGTATTTCGTCTCATTTTAATGATAAATGGTTTTAAGTTTAAACAAATTAGGTTCTTGTCCTCGGCATTGCTAGTAGCAACTATGGCCAGAAGAGAAAAAAATATGAGATTCTGTATTGGTGAAGTACGAAGCCGTTTAATTTCGTACAAAATAAAATTAAATTAAACAAAAACGTCCATTTAGCTGTTTTGATGAGATTTGTTGTGTTGAAGAAGCATGGTTGCATCTTCTCTTGTTGATTCATACCATTCTCACTTTTAAAACATGCTTGTATCCCTGTTGTGGTAAATAATGTCCAAAATTTACGTTTTATGATGATTATTTCTAATTTAACGGTTATTTTCAAAGAAATCAGCCCAAGTTGAGCTTACTTGCATATGTCTCACCATAGCATCACTAAAATTGTTTTGTTTTAGCCCTAATATATCCATTTAGTACAATGCTTGGGATAAAAACTCAAAATTTAACCTTATAGACTCTATTTAGGTATCGGAGAATGAAAAACTTTTCAAGCATTTTTCTTGCGTGCCGGAGCAAACGGATTTCAGAAAATGAAAGTGTACTGCTAGGCTTATACAAGCAAACATAAAATAATGTTATTCTAAACCGTATGCATTATTTAATCAGTATTATGTGGCCCTTCAATACATGCATTAACTTTGAAAATATGAATCACGGATGTAAAATGAAATTATATTTTCTAAATTTGTATTTTGTATTAGAACTTATTGGACACGGTGTAAATACATAACAACTCATGAGATAACTGTCAAGTTCGATTCAAATACAGTAGACGTTCGATAACTGCAACATGTTTACGTTTCACCTACCGAATGAAATTCGTTAACTGCAACGACTGACAGACGTCAAAGACTTGTCAGTTTGTCTGAAAGTGATCTAAAATGCATTCAAAAGTGCATCGCTTTGCAGCTGTCGTCTGCTTTGACAGAAATTTGACGGATAGCGGTGCGATAACTGCAAAACTGTTGCACTTATCGGACTTGCAGTTAAAAAGCATTGCAGTTAAAGCGTTTGCACCGAGCGAACGTCTACTGTATAAGTTAGGTTGAAAAGCGAACCCGCAGACGAACCTATATTAAGGGCGGACGGGACGGTCGAGGAAATATCCGCCATTGCTCTGTTTCTACTAAGATGGTAATCTCAGATTCTACTTCATATAATGGAACAAAAATCTATCATTGTGTATGCTCACTTGCAGTGCATATGCTGATTGTTTTTCAGCCTCATCTGTGCGATAGAAATCGAGATTACCATCTCCAAAATCGCGAGGCAAATTGTTAGAAAGAGAGGGAAGATAGGAAAAATAACACAGCGTCCCGATTCACCTTAAAAGTCATTTCAGTGTTCAGTCCAGTCCATATGTTAAAGATGGCTCTACGTCAAAGATAAAGTTTGTCAATCGCATTTGATTCGATTGTGGTCGAAGGCAAGTTCACATGAGAGAAGAGGAGAAAACTCCCCTAAATGCAAATACAGCAAGAATAGTGTTGAATTCATCGACTGATTTACGGTAATCTGACCTGCATCTTTCCGGGTTGGCCTACATTTGTATTTCTCTCGTCGCACTCTACACACCTAGCCTGCCATATCTCTTGGACCCCTGCTTGGACCTGCAGTTCTTAGGACATCTGGTTCACCACTGATTTAAACATGTTATTGACTTTAAATTGATGTTTCAACTTATTCACTTTTTTTCTCTTTGCTTTCCTTTGCATCAAAAAAGTCACAAACATCAACAAAACAAAGCACGGAAAAAATCTTAAACTGAATAAATCTGGTGTTTGATTTGAATAGGTCGAAGTTGCATATAGGAATCACAGCAAACATACGACCTATTCAAATCGAACACCAGAAATAATTAAAATTTCACGGAAAAATAATGTTTCGGAAAAGTGAATGGTTCAAACGTAAGAAAAACAGTTTAATATATTGTTACATAAAAATCCAATGTAAATGTATAGTATAGCGAACCATATCATTACAATACACTTTATTGTAGCTGGTACACTGTATGGTGCAGGAATGGTTTTCACTATACATTCTATGGTTAGTTTTTATCCGGGGTGTTTGACGCCCACTTCCTTAGGGGAAAACACCTCTTTTTCAATGCTACCGCAACGCTTGTTTTTAATTTCTTCAGCTCTGAAACATTTGGCGCTCCGAGCATCAGGTTGTCTACGTAGAAACAGTTCTCGATGGCGTCGGCCACTTGAGGGCTTGTTTCTCGTTCTTCTACTGCTACTTGCTTCAGTGCTCGGCATGCTAGGAAGGATGAGGATGCTTCTCCATATGTAACTGTGGTTAGACGGTATGCACGTATTGGCAGACTTTGATCCTTCCTGTATAGGATGCATTGGAACCAAGTATCTGGTTCCGCTACCTTCACTTGGCGGTACATTTTTTCTACGTCTGCCATTAATACTATGTTGTGCCCGCGAAAGTCGATTAGCACATCATTTAGGTCTCGCTGAACGTTAGGTCCAACGATTTGTACGTCGTTAAGTGATACTCCACTGGTGGTTTTTGCACTGGCGTCAAATACCACTCTTAGTTTGGTTGACGTTGAGTCAGGCTTCTCTACGCAACTGTGAGGGATAAAGTATCTTACGTTGTGGAGTTCTTCCGCTGCGATGGGCTCCATATGGCCCATTTCAATGTATTCTTCCATGAATTTGCGATATTCCGTGTATTTCTTTTTATCAATGGATAGTCTGGTTTCAAGGGCCAGATATCTTCTTCTTGCTTGTTCAAAGGAATGTCCCAGTTGTTGGTGATCGCTTCTAAACGGCATCCTGACTACGTATCTGCCTTCTGAGTCTACGATTGTATTATTGATAAAGTGTTCTTCGGCTTCTTCATCGAGGTTTTTCGGTGCTTCCGTCTCTCTCCCTAGTTCTTCGATTTTCCAGAACTGCTTAAAGAGTTCGTTGTTAGTTTCTCCTTCCCTGGGCTCTTCCTCGACTTTAGCGCATGTCAGCGCCGTTGTTCTACAGGATTCTGTGAGGACTCCCAATGAGGATTCTTGGAATGTGGGGCCTCTTCCCACGCGTAGTTGATTGGTTCCTAGTATTTGGTAGAAAACCCTCGCTCCGAGTAGTATGTCTATCTGACTGCAGAGATTAAAGTCTGGATCTGCTAGGGGAATGTTTTCTGGAATGTCTAATTCACTGAGCGGTATTGTGTAAATCGGCTGGTGATCAACTATTTTTCGGACGACTGCTAGCTCAATGTCCATAAATACTTCTCTATGTTGTGAGCAGATTCTGCCTTATTGCTTTTAGGTTCCCACTGACGCTTGCTTTTTAATTTGAATGATTTTAGCTATCTCCACCTTAGATTCAATATAGTATTCACATGAACCGGAAAATAAGTATCGAAATAATTTACTAAATATTTTGCAAAGTCATGCGATGTTTGATCTGTTTGTCTCGTATACTATGATGAAGAAAACTGACGAATTTCAACACGAAAGTTACGATATCTTTAGAAAATAATCGCTAAATTCATAGATGACCAACTGGTAGAACGGCCGGCCGTTTGCTGTGCTGGTTCAATACGTCCGGCAAATTTTAATCAGCCTTATGTGATTCTGCCTTTTGTGATGCCGCCTTTCGTGTTTCCGCCTAACGTACACGGTAAAAAATCTGCACTGTGATATAAACTGATTGGCACTTGATTTCGCACTACTGTTCAATCAGTTTGTTATCAATCACATATCATTTGACAAAGAACATCCAATGCCTCTTCAATTTTAATGTAACTTCACATCAATTCGTTGTTGACAATGTTTTGATTTCAAAACTAAAATTTAAAAAAAAAATGTGTACAACCGCACCCAGATTCGATACCAGGACCTTTAGAGTCACGATCAACTATTTTACCACTACACTGCTTCACATCTGTTAGAGAGGTGCGAATCGAAGCGAAGCACTTTCTACCGCCTGTCATCTATGTTTACTTTCATGCCCAAAACAGTCATTACCAAATCAACAACTTTTCACTTTGGATCGTATTGCTTTTTACAGTAGTGCAAATCGAAGGGATTTTCTGTTGATTTCTCTGGTGGGTTTGTTTTGATCCTCAAATCAACACTGACAGCATTGCGATCTCAAAGGAAAAGCACTTCTGATCATGTTGATTACGACATTGAATAGTTAAGGGATTTTTCCGTTACATCTAGCGTGCAGAATTTTTACCGTGTAGGATAGCCTATCTCCGTTCTTTGTAGGCTCGATTCCATTATTTTTTAAGAATTCTTATTTATTAATAGTATTAACATGTACCTCGAAATAGATAAAATATTGGGGAAAGAGCAAACATTTTTCAGTCATCTCATCTGACGTGAGAAAAAAGTTTCTACAGTATATCAAACAATTGTCCGTACAGCAATTTTTTTAGTAAAATAATTTTTCATTCAAATGTTCATAACTTTTTTATACGTCAATCAAAAACGCTGAAATTTTGACCAATCATGAATCATATATTAAAGCTCCATTGGTAAAATTTTGAGAGATATCAAATATAGAACTTTTAGAAAAACTTATAGGATTTTTGAACACATTTTTAAAACATTTTATCTCAGTATGTAGTCAATGAAACTTTTTTGTGTGTTACAGCTGATACCTAAGGTTTTCATATGCAGCTACTTTTGAGGTTTTATATTCACTACAAAAAATATGAAAAATGTGCTTATGTAGTTGACGATGTTGTAAAATTTACCATATTTTGCACATATAATCTGCCAAACGTTTTCCACCAATAAAAGTGCTCTAACTGAACGAAAAATACATAGGACCTACTCTTCATGTGTAGTTTAGTAGTTCCTGTATAAAAATATTGCATTACGAGAGTTTAAAAACGTTGAAAACACTTGGCACTTTTATTGATCAAAATATGATAAATTTCCAAATAACACTCTGAACATATACAGATTTTTCATATTTTTTGTAGTGAATATAAAACCTCAAATGAAGCTGCATATGAAAGCCTTAGGTATAAGCTGTATCACAAAAAATGGAAAAAGTTTCATCGAGTACATATTGAGATGTTTTAAAAAATGCGTTCAAAAATCTTATAAGTTTTACTAAAAGTTCTATCACTTTCAGAAAACTTTTTCGATCTCGCTCAAAATTTACCAATGAAGCTTTAATATATGGCTTATGATTGACCAAAATTTCAGCGTATTTGATTGATGTACAAAAAAGTTATGATCATTTGAATTAAAAATTATTTCAACCAAAAAACTGTTGTACTGCCAATTGTTTGATACACTGTATAAGACTAACAATATTTTAGAGGCTCTTACTTTATGACTTTATTATAGATTGGAAAGATTACCCGATGAGCTACCATGGTTGGTTCCAACTTCCGCAAATGATCAAAATTTTAAGATACACGCAATTACTATCATCGTGTCGCTAACTGATAAAAAAATCAGTCATAAGTGTCGCAAGCTATCTTCTAAGCAATCGTTTTTTTTTTTAAGACGCTGGGAACTAGTGATGTACCGAATATTCGGGCCGAATATCAGCCTTTTTTCGATTTTACCGAATATTCGTTTAGCCGAATATTTTTTTTTTTTTTTTTTCATAGTGATTACGGCGGTAGCACGCTGTGCTTATGTTCTAACACCGCACCCTTTCCCTACGTTTGCTTCTATGAGCCTCTATTTTTGTTTCAACACACAGAAGTACGTAGGCATATCGTGGCCCAAGTCGACACTGTTTTGGCCTGCGTTGAACAAAAATAGTTTTAATAAAAGTTTCCCCTTTTTTTCTTTTTGTCAATAGGGTCCTAAAATTAAAGACGAAATCTCGCTTATATTTAATAATACGATCAAGCATGGTATTCTAATCGGAATTATACTTTACTCGAACTTGAAAAACAAAGGAATAATGAGAAAATTCAAAATAAGTAAAATGGTAAATAGTTCTACTTTGACATTTGAGGTCAACCTTGTGTGACTGAGCTCGACATTTTTCGCACTGGGATTTCAAAAATGTTCCTATCTGACATACACGGTGAAAAAAACTCACTCAAAGTATGTGTTATAAGCTAGGGACGAGACAAAAGCCTAAAAAAATAAAAATTATATATTTTCAACTATGGTTAATAAAAACGTCAAAAAATGAGTAAATATGTACTCTTGAACCATATACTGTGGTTTAAAACAAGAATCCCGATAGGACTTTAGGAGCCTATTGTTTTTTTTTTGTAGTATGGTCCATGTATTTAGTTAGGTTCTTGTCAATTTGTCAGTTATTCGAAGTAGATCTCCAAAATGTAGTCAATAAGTCAATTAAGTCATTCTGATCTGTTCTATCATAGCAGCTTTAGTCTTTGCTTTATTGAAGTGTAGTTTTATTGGAAATATGCTGAATATCGTTATTAAAAAGAGACGTCTGGAGCTGTGTCCTGCTTGTTCCGTCATGCACATACTACATATTAAAAAATGAATATTAATGCTGTCTAGCGCATTGTTTCCTATCGGCTATTATTGTAGTATAGTCCCAACTGCAAGCTTTTTTTCCAATCTTAGCGTCAATTGTCTTCTAGTTACTTCTAGACAGATTCATCGAATCAGTCGAACCCGCATGTTAAAATACAGTCGATTCTGTGTCAAATTGTTTTTTTTTTTGATATTTACTTCTCTGTGTTCATCTCTTGTGTCCTCAAAATGTCATCGGTCCAAAACCCACAGAAACATGTAACTGAACTTCTAACACTTTTTCTGTTGGTGTCATAACATCATCTAAGAGATAAACAAAAATTGCTTGTCAACTATTATGTATTCATCCCCCTACAAATACTATGAAAAATATTCAAATTCGTTCTGTCCTATCGGTCCTATCAAGATAAACCATGTCATTTTCTCATGCGTGGCCTAGAAATGTCAACCTAGTCATACAAAAGTAACGTTGTTCAGTTAATAAAAAGCAGTCAGTTTTTTGTCCAGTCCAAACTGTCACGTCAAGTGTTCGCACGTTAGCTTCGAATCTATCAGCACAATTAAGTGCTGCAAATCTCCTTCCCACTATTAATTTTTTGGTTGATTTTAATTGCTTTATTTAAATAAAATATAATAAAGTATAACATTGTAGAAATTCGAAAAAGCGACTATGACATTAATAAATTACTAATCAAAATCAACCAAGAAACGTGGGAAATAGAGCCCAAACAACATTTTGAAGTCAGCTGGCTGTAAAAGGTTCCAAAACCAGTCACAAATCCTATAAAACTTTTATTAGGATTTGTAACGATCATCAAAACCTTCTCAAATCCAACCGATTTGGAACTATTGCTTGGGAATAGACTCTACTGAGCCCTGGCGGTTCCTCCGTGTTTATCGAGCATGTCTGATGCATATGATCAGCCATACTCCATCTGCAGCAGCCGGTTCGTGATGAACCGTTGGAGGCGCATTAAAGTGTTAAAAAGGTGATATGTTTCACTAAAGAACACTACATTACTGAAATATACACGATTGGAGTGTTGGGTTCGGTAAACTAATCGATTACTTAATTAATGACCGAGACTTGTGATTCGGATTAAACGATAGTAATAAAACGCGCGTCCGTCCGGGTGTGCAGTCAGAAGGTAAACTGATTTTATTTTTTATTTTTCGTCAAACATACCGTAGACTACATTTTCACTTAACTATATCACTTAATAACTATATTCTATTATATCTCAAAGATCTAAAATATTTTCTCAAATTTGTTCTAGACATGGTCAAACTAATAGATGCACAGTGCTGATTATAAAGGTTCATCATTCGATTCAAAGGACCAAATTTTGCATAATCTGTTCTATGTTTGTTTAGAGCAAATATATTACGACCTCTCAATAGTCTAGCAGGAGCATAGAAATTTATACATGATAGTAAGTTGGCGGAGTCGATGCGTTGAGATATTAAATCATTTATAAACGAAACCATGGCAAATTCGCGACGCTCCTTCAAAGTTTGAATATCTATAAGCATGCATCTAGCTTCATATGAAGGCAGTGGAAATGTTGACCAACCTAACTTGCGTAAGGCATATAGGAGGAACTGCTTTTGTATTGATTCGATTCGATCCTCATGTGTTACCATGTAGGGAGACCATACTATGCTACAGTATTCTAGAACTGATCTTACATAAGCGACGTACAATGTTTTTATCGTGTATGGGTCCTGAAAGTTGTAGCTAAAACGCTTAATGAAGCTTAACATATTAGTTGCTTTATGAGTGATAGCGTTATAATGATCGGTGAAAGTTAATTTAGAATCTAAGATAACACCTAAATCTCTAATTCTATTGCACTTTCCAACTTCTTGGTTTCCTAAAGATACAATTATTGGTGGTGTACTATGTTTTCTGCTGTACGTAATTGAATTACATTTTTTCACGTTTAACTGCAGCAGGCTTTTACTACACCATTGGTCAAATATCCGTATTTCTCTCAAAAAACATTCTCTGTCTTCTTCATTTTTTATTTCAATAAAGAGTTTCATATCATCAGCGTATATAAGGATTTTGAGATGCTTTAGAATATACGTGATATCATTTACAAACAATATGAAAAGCAAAGGTCCTAAATGTGAGCCTTGGGGAACTCCTGATGATACGTTGATAGGTTCTGACTTCTTCCCCTCAAATCTTACTATCTGTAATCGGTCAGTTAAGTACGATTCGATCCATTTAAGTAGTCTAGACTCGATTCCCATTTTATCAAGCTTAAAAATCAACATTGGAATGTCAAGTCTGTCGAACGCCTTACTGAAATCGGTGTAAAGTGATTCAACATAGTTACCTCTGTCCATTGCACATAAGGTGTAATTAACAAATTCTAACAAGTTTGTTGTAGTCGACCGACCTTTGAAAAATCCATGTTGTGCATTTGTAATTCTTAGTTTGATTTGATTAAACACACATCTATTTATAATAGATTCAAATAGTTTTGGTATGCATGAGATAATGGCAATCCCACGATAATTACGAACATCGGATTTTTTACCAGATTTGTAGATGGGTATAAGGAAAGATTTTTTCCATCCTTTCGGAAACTTTCCAGTTTCAAGTGACATGTTGTAAAGCCAAAATAATGGAGCCGCAAATTCAGTTGCCAGGTTTTTCAGAAGAACCGGCGGGATTCCATCCGGCCCTGGACCTTTGTTCGGATCTAAGTCTTTTAGACCGGTTAAAATATCTTGTAACATGATTTGATTGATTCCGATGTTGCTGGTAAAGTCAGGAAAGTGGGAGAAATATTCATAGTCGCGATCGGCATCAGAAAATGTACTATAAGTTTCTTGGAAATAGGTTGCAAAAAGATTGCAAATTTCATCGGAATTTTCTGCCATTTTATCATCTAACGACATTTTTGATGGAAAATTGCTCGACTTCAACTTAGTTTTAGCATAACTGAAGAAGTTCCTGGGACAGGATTTTATTTCATTCTCGGTTTTTCTGTTGTACTCTTCAAGAGCAGTGGATATGGCTAGATTAAGTTGATTGCAAATGCTTAAATATTTTTCAATGTTTTCTTGACTTTTGTGTCGTCGGTATACTTTGTGAGCTTTTTGTTTCCGATTTTTCAAGTTAATAATTTGCCTGTTGAACCAGACTGGATTTTTAGAACCATTATTTCGTCGTTTTCTCCTTAGTGGAACTTCCGAATTAATTATTTCCGACAAAATGCTATAAAAGGCCTCAACAGCATATTCTACATCTGGATTTCTTAAAACAGATTGCCAATTAGTTCTATTAAGTTGAAGTCTAATATTTTCATAATTGGCTTTACTATAATCATATACATCCTCATAGTCACAATTATTTGAGTTAACGTTCATATGGATAAAAACGGAATACTCGATAGCGGTATGGAACACCTCGTTTTTCCATAATGGAAAGGGAGCTTCTTCCACACAGAAGTCCTCAAGGATGTTAGTTAATAAAAAGTCTAGATATCGATTTTGCTGATTTTTTACATGATTAATTTGGTTTAAACCTAAACAAGCAGTTTTTTCAAAAATCAACTGTAACGTTTCATTTTCACCTACAACTGGTAATAAAATACATTCATTTTCAGAATCTGATATGAAATCTACGTCACGTTGATTGAAATCGCCATAAATATGCACTTTGAATTCCGGAGGAAATTGTGAAATAATTTCTTCAGCAGCTAGGAAGAACATTTCATATGTTGATTTACAAGCTTGATCAGGTGGGAAATATACCGATGCAAAAATATGAGTTTCGCCGGCGATTTGTGTTTTAGCCCAAACTTGTTCGAATTCTTTAAACTTAGTAGAAGTAACAAGCTCTGAATTGAATTTTGAGGAAATTGCTACGAGAACACCGCCACCAGACATTCTATGGGTAAGAGTTAAATCTCGATCGTCTCTATAAACATTAAAATCATTACCAAAAACTTCTTCACTTTTAACGCTATCATTCCAACTGGTTTCAGTACCCAAAACAACCGAGAAGGATGAACTCAAAATTTGTTTGTGAATTTCATTAACTTTTTTTGCGCTTTTCATGCGATTGAAATTCTGGCAATAAACTAAAATTTCAATGGCACTTGTTTTTGAAGTAATTTTTGGTAATTCGTTCGTTTGTGCAATATCACTTAAAATTAAAAAATTATTACCAGGCGCTTCTGGGTCGTCTGCTTCTTCCTCCGTAGATTGTGTCAAATTGGGTAAACAAGAATTGCATCCTACATCCTCAGATTGCGTCGATTCAGCTAAAAACCCGGCTGGGTACAGGAGCACGACGCACAGTGGTTTTTGACGGATGGCCTTGGCGGCGGTCCGATCGTCCAATTACAAGATGATTCACGGATTCGTTGTACAATATCCCGATCAGCTGGGTAGGGGTTCAATGTTTCGCCACGCTGAAATTGGATGCCCCTCTGGTTTCTATCGTAAGCCGGGGTTCGAGTTTCTCCACTTTGATATTGTACGGGCCTTCTAGAGTGCATTGCATCGCGAGCCGAACAACACGGTGGTTTGGAAAACCTCTGCTTTGCTTCCGCCAGAAGAATTCTATCTGGTGGCAGCAAATTCGCGTTCCGATGTCTGTCGTTGTTTCGGATGGCAGGTACGGAGCGATTTTTTTGATTTTGTGCATTACGTATATTGTTATGGCTTGTTCGCTTTTTACGCTTCCTGGCCTTGTCAGCTTGCTTTTGCTGATTTAGACGATTCGACTGACGCTTGTCGTAGTCGGTCCAATCAGCTTTCCATATATTTTTTGAACCAAGTAAGCGCCAGCCGGACTTGTCTTCTTTGACGGTATTTGATGAGTAACCGGACTTGTCGTGTGTAACTGCATTTAATTCAGCGTGTAGACTGGTGGATTGATTGAGAGAGGAGTTCAAAGTTTCAATGTCAGCGCTTGTTGTAGGCATCATGTTCGCCGATATTGTTTTCAACTCGCTTAAAATATCGAGTTCAAGCATCGGGTTACTCCGCATAGGCTCCAAAGAAGTGATGTCCAAGGTCAAAGACGACAACTCTCTTATATCTTTGCTCAGAGTCTTGACCTCATCAGATAAACTTGATGCCATCAATTTAACAGCCGTAGATATGTTTAATTTTGACGATTCAAGCGCATTATCAAATAGTGCGGTAATATTATTCATTTGTATCACTGCTGTTCCAGACAGTCAGTGATGTAGCTAGGGGTGGATGCTACAGTTCTCCCCCTTTTTAGTTATAAACACATTTACAATTTTTTATTCAGCAAAACTTAACTGCCGTAAGCATCTCTTTAAACAGTTCAATTTAACGGCTAAACTTAGCTACCGCGAAACAATTGCAAATCGGTGAAACAAGCATACCGGAAACTAATTCAGCTTAAATGTCTTCATGACAAGTTACAGTTCAAACAAACAAACAAACATAAACAAACGAAACTAGTAATATTCAAAGTCAATATCTTTCTTCAGACGCTTAGGTCGCTTAGAACGCCTGACCAACTCCTGTCGGTTCTTCGATGGTGACGAACGGTTCTGCATACGACTTGACGGGCCGGCCTGCGGTTCGACTTGTTCGGGCGGCAAACTTGACGATTCTCGTTGATCTTCCTCTCGTGACACACTTCGTCGGCGCGGAACACTAACCTCCACTTCAGGACCACGAGCTGTGACCCTGTTACGAACGTCCTCGTCACGGTAGATGAAAGACTCGGATGGAAAACCGTAAAATTCGTCTTCGTCGTCGCTAAACCTTTCGTCATCGTCCTCTCTAGATCGTTTTCTTCGTTGAATCCTCTCGCTCCTTCCCAAGACCAAACCTCGGCGCTTCGGGGTGCCAACCAACTTGAGCTGATTGCGGTGAGCAGAGTAAACTCTTCCTCCAACGGAAACCTGAAAAACATTTGAGGAGATACGTTTGAGAAATTTGGCTTCTAACCATCGTCTAATATCCGTAGGTCTGAAATTTTTGTAGTAAACTATATCTCCAGGACGCAACTTGTCAATCCAGTCATGCTTCTTAAACTTAGGACTATGTACAACACACTTATCCACTTCCTTTGGCTTCGTCGAATGATGCTTAAAACTATTCTTTGGATGGATCAAATCCAGCAGCGTCTTTGGCTTAAAACTAAACAAACGTTCGGATGGAAATGTTCTTCCGTCCTCTAAACAAGTATTCCGGTAACCAAACAAGAAGTACGAAACCAGGTCTTCAGTACTTAAACCAGTCATATCCGGATCCAGTAGAAACTTCTTTAAACCTTCCTTGACTACTCGAACCATGCGCTCCGCTTGTCCGTTGCTCGATGGGTTGTACGGTGGACTCTTCATAACCTTCACTCCATGTTTTTCGAAGAAAACTATAAACTCTTTCGAACTAAACGGTGGTCCGCCATCTGTAACAACTACGTCAGGTAACCCAAACCTAGCGAAAACGCTCATAAACTTTGAAATGACTCTCCTGGCATCTGTTCCAAACTTCATGTACTCAACTTCCAACCATTTAGAAAAACTGTCCACAATGACCAGGAAAACCTTGTTGTCGAAGTAGAAGAAGTCTGCATGAATACGTGTAAACGGTTTTGTTGTAGGAATCCAACTGGAACTAGAAACTGGCTTTGCAACTGCATTCATCTGGCAACACACACTACATGTTTTGACGAAACTTTCGATGTCATTGTTCATTCCATACCAGTAAACTGTCATTCTTGCCATCTGCTTGATCTTGGTGATTCCTGAGTGATTCTTGTGCAACAGCTTCAACATCTGCTTTTGTAAACTAGCAGGAATAAACACACGATCCTGGTACAATAAACAACCTTCGACCAGTTCAAGATCTTGATGCTGTGCATAAACGTCCAAAAAACTACGCTCCAACTTCTTCGGCCAACCATGCTTCATGTAGAAAACTATTGTCTGTATAAACTCATCTTGCTTTGACTCACTGGCAATTAAAACATGGTCCAAAGGAAACTCATCGTAAACGTTCAAACTTTTGATAAACTCTCGTTGCAACGAAACTGGAACTTCATCTGGCAAAGGAAACCTTGAGCAAAAGTCTGCATTGCCCATTTTCGCTGACGGTCTGTAAACAATGTCGAAATCGTAGATATTCAGTTCCATTACATATCTCTGCAGACGCGTTACGAACAACGAATTTTTGCCTTCTTTGCCAAATATGCCTATCAACGGTTTGTGATCTGTATACACAGTAAACTTTTTTCCAAACAAAAACTTGTGAAACTTCTTTATGGTACTCACAACGGCCAACGCTTCCAAGTGTAAAATTGGGTAGGACTTCTGCGAGTTAGTTAAACTGAAGGAGGTAAAACTAATGGGCCTCTCTTCTCCATTGATTTCGTGAGCAATCACGCCACCTAACCCATAACTGCTAGCATCTGTTACAACAACAACAGGCTTTTGTGGATCAAAAAACTCAAGTAGCTTTGAAGACAACAAACATTGCTTACTTTCGTTAAACACTCGATGACACTCATCGGTCCAGACAAACTTAACGTCTTTCTTTAGTAAACGATACAAACAGCTTAAACGTGAGGATAGATTTGGGATAAACTTACCGTAGTAATTTATCAAACCAAGAAACGCTTTCAACTCGGTGACGTTATTCGGAACATTAGCTTTCCGAATCGTTTCGACCTTTTCTGGACACGGCAACAAACCTTTATCGGTTAAAATGTGACCCAAAAATGGCAAACTTGTCACAAACCATTTGCATTTCTGCAAATTTACTTTTATGTTGGCTTTAGAAAGTCGTTCCAAAACCAAATAAAGCTTTCTTAAACAATCCTCGTAATCCTCACCAGCTATTAAAACATCGTCTAAGTAGCAATAAACTCCGTCTATGCCTTGCAAAACTTGATCCATGACTCGCTGAAAAATAGCAGCACTTGAAGAAGCACCTTGTGGTAAACGATTATACGAAAACAAACCTTTAATCGTATTAATCACCATAATTTTCCTAGACTTTTTTGATAACATCAACTGTGTATACGCTCCGGCAAGATCTAAGGAACAAAAAACTTTAGCACCGGCTAGTGAAGCAAACATATCCTGTGTCAACGGCAGCGGATAGGTGTTCGGAATGATCACCTTGTTGATCGAAACCTTACAGTCGATAACCATCCTGATACCACCGTCTTTCTTCACTACAACGATCACCGGCGATGCCCACTCGCTTGCATCGATCGGTGTTATGACGCCATCTTTCTCCAAACTGTCCAAATGTTCAACAACCTTGTCCTTTAAACGCAATGGAACGTCATACGCACGTTTGAAAATCGGTGATGCTCCTTTCTTCAACACTAGATCCGCCTCAAAACCTTTGATGGGAGTAAACAAAGACTTATCAAAAACATTGGCAAACTTACCCTTGATATCGTCCACGACACGTTCCTCCGACATCGGCAACGACAGCTGATTCAGGTTTGAACTACTGCCGAACGCACTCCTCCATTCCGGAAAAAAGATGTCCAGCCAATCTCGTCCAAGTAACGGTGTGAACGAGCTCCCACAGCGCAAAACAACAAGTTTGACGATCTTTCGACGTCCGTTCAACTCCACCTGCACTGGAATCTGTCCTTCGACCACCAAACGACTTCCGTTGATCACCGCTAACTTCTTCGTACACTTCTGCATCGGAATATCGGCGAATTCTCCTTCGTAGGTGTCCTTGCTGACTACGGAAACTGCAGCTCCACAGTCTATCTCCATGTCCAGACGAATCCCCTCGACCAACACTGATCGGAAACACGGCTCGTTGATTTTGCCGATGGAAGAGATCATCAAGCACTCCATGTCCTCATCGTCCGAGACAGATCTGTTCAACCGCCGACGTAAACTCTTCGTGTACTCCGTCATCTTCGGTTTTTCTGCAGGAGAATCCACAAACTTCACTGATTTCTTCTCTGAATTCTTACGATCGTAGCAGAAGCGACGCGTGTGACCATCTCTGCCACAGAAACTACAGTGAAACTTCCGTGATCGGGATGAAGAACGATTTCCACGGTTAGACGAAACTGGACTACGGCTTCTGTACCGCTTGCTTGCTCCACGGCTCCGACTCCTACTACGGTATCCACCACGTGAAACTGCTGGCTCTTGTCGCTTTCCGAGCCTGTTTAAAACACTCACTCGACCGGATTCACGAGAAACTAGCTTTCGGTTCGCTCCAGCTAACTCCCTGTTGATGATGATCTTCTCCGCCTTGGCTAGCGTCAAACCTTCCTCATCGAACAAACGCTGTTGAACATCCGGGTCGCGAATTCCACACACAAGCTTGTCGCGGATTGCGATGTCCTTGAACTCGCCAAACTCACACATCTCCGCTTGCAGCTTCACAGCTAGGATGAAATCCTCCGCACTTTCGGTAGAACCTTGGACTCGTTGATAAAACTTGTAACGCTGGATCATGTCGCTCTCTGTCTTGTCATATCGCTTCTTCAACGCATCCGTAATCTCCTTGAATGACACTGTCTTCAAATCCTTTCCGGGAAACAGAAGCTTCAATTCGCTGTACACTTCTTTGCCGCATGCCGCCAAAAACGATGCTTTTTGTTCATTCGGATCCGCCATTTTGTTGTCGATGAAGATCCATTCCATCTGCTCCAGGTACTGGCTAAACGGAATCGTACCGGGCACGTACGGCTCAACATGATTCACTAACGGCATACTGCCAGCAAAAAACAAACGACGAAAACTAGAAAACGATTTGATGAATTATTACACAAAACCAAACTAGATTTTTTTTTCAGTGTAATAATCGAAAAAACTGATCAAAACAAACAGTTGATAAAATAAATGCAAAAACTTAAAAACTTTTTTGCGAAAACTTTTTGTCCAATTTTTCAACAGTTTTGACCCACAGTGCAAACTATGTTGTTACTGTGTCAACATGAAAACTTTCAAACTGTTTTCAAATGATCGTACACAACGACAAACTTTATCAACGAAACGTGAAACAAACAAACAAACCAAACTGTTGTTGTCGCTCAAAACTAGCATAAACTATTTCTGCTTTTTCCTCTGAGCATAAACTATGCAACGATGTCGCACAACAATCTGCGAAACAATTTTTGTTGCGGGGAAACTTTGACGCAACACTGTGTGACAAACTACAATGTTGGATGAAACAAACTATTGGTGATTTGTTGTTGCATGAAGAAGAAGAAGAAGAATGATGGTGTTTTGAAAAAATCCTATCCCTATAACACAGGGGAAGTTTTTAAAATGCCTGTATAAAATCTAAAACAAAATTTAATTAAAAACGGTTTGATGTACGGTGTTAGACTTTGAACGAACTACAAATTAAGTACCTTATCAAGAAAAAAATGGTACATTTAAATTTATACGTTCAATATGTAGTCCGTCCAAAGTCTAACACCGTACATCAAACCGTTTTTAATTAGATTTTGTTTTAGATTTTATACAGGCATTTTAAAAACTTCCCCTGTGTTATAGGGATAGGATTTTTTCAAAACACCATCATTCTTCTTCTTCTTCTTCATGCAACAACAAATCACCAATTCGTACGTGACAAAAATGTTCGGCTGCGACTAAAAGTCGATCGTGTTTACAACACACAAAGCCAGATCACTGTACGGAAACAAAATGAAACACAATTTCTTTGCTTGCTAGGCAGAAGAAAATGGTTCAGAAACTCACTTTGTGCATGCAATTAAAACTCAATTTCTCCGTATATTTCCACTTATCGTAGGGACAAACTTACGGTTTTTGCAGCAAACCTGGGCAAAGTGATGAAACAAACCAACTCCGGCGGTGTAGGTACCGCACAAACTGCTGCTGTTCCCTCCGTCGTCGACGTCGTCGCAAAGGGATGAATGGCTCCTTCGCAGTTGAACTTTCCCCCCAGTGAGAAACACCAAAAATCACCGGAAAACTCGCACTTTTTACACTTCCCGGGACGCGAAACAACTCCACTTCTCGTCGCCACTGAAATATACACGATTGGAGTGTTGGGTTCGGTAAACTAATCGATTACTTAATTAATGACCGAGACTTGTGATTCGGATTAAACGATAGTAATAAAACGCGCGTCCGTCCGGGTGTGCAGTCAGAAGGTAAACTGATTTTATTATTCTTTTGTATCACTGCTGTTCCAGACAGTCAGTGATGTAGCTAGGGGTGGATGCTACAATTACAATAATCAAAATGAAACTCCTTCACTTTAATACCGTCAACCCCTGCGAACTTGGCCAGGGAATATTCGTTTAGCCGAATATTAAATGTATTATTCGGTCGAATAGGCCGAATAATGACTAAACATAGCAACAACACGCTGAATCAAGAATTCAATAAATTGTAAAGTGAATTTTCGGGGCATTTTATTTGAGAAAAGTTACCTTTTCTGTGATGTAAAAACGTTTCTGAAGATCATGGCTATCAAATTGTATTTTCTTGTGAACGATCTTGCCAACCATAATAATTTCATGAGATTTTTAACAAGATAATCGGCCGAATATCTGACCAACTATTCGGCCGAATATACGGCCGAATATTCGTTTCGCCGAATAATAAAATTTGAAGTATTCGGTATTCGGCCGAAGGCCGAATAGTACTATTCGGTACATCACTACTAGGAACGCAAGTAGTAGCAAATTGAAGATTGCTATAAAATGTATGAAAAAAAAAACACCTGTGAAAACGCTGCGCGAATACGTGAGATTATCGGAGAACGTGCCTCATGTTGTCTGGTCGTCGTGGCTTATCGCACCAGACAGCTGATTGATAACAGCTCACAAGAACCGGTTTTTTGCATTACTACGAAACGAGCATGGATAGGTTCGGTTTGAGAAAATTACGCAAAATTGCAGGCTTTATCCCTAATGAATGAACTAAAATAACTTACATTTTATTGATAAGTATAGGTAAAGGTATAGTATGTGGGTGAAAGTGCCAGATCATTCAGCCTGAAGAAGAACTGAAAGTAACCACATTTATCAGAATTTCAAGCTAAAGCCCGGACCCATCGCCATCTGTCGGGATTCCGCGTAGGTTGCGCCCAGATGAAAACCGGGATTATCTGCCACTGGATCGTCGCCCTGTGAAGAAAAAAACATATATTGAAAATATCATAAGTCTAACAGTTGGTTCTAAACGTTTTATATCTTCAACTATTTTAATATAGATAAAGATAAACATTTTTTAAACCGTCAATAAACAAACAAGTGCACTACGCACTAATCTTGTGTCCAGTTATTTTTAAATACAGTCTTTATTAAGTCGTAATAATCGATAGAAAACATGAAGAACAGACTCTATTTTGCAGATAGGTATAACTCTTTGCGAGTGAGTTTTCCCATCACTAGAGCAGAGTAGAACTGAAATTGTTTTTCTTTTCGACTTACCAGTTTCTTGAATTCGCCTCCGCCGCTCGGCGGTTTCGGACTGGAAGCCAGGGCCTTTTTCAACCCCAACTCGCTCTTCGCCGGCCAGGTTGGGAACATAGCCGGATCGATGGGAAGCGGTAGTTCCTTGAAGTAGCTGTGCTTGAGCCCTGCCTCAGCCGTCAACCGTTGCTTGGGATCGAAGGTAAGCAGGCCCTGGAGCAGCGAGATACCCAGCTCGCTGGTTTGATGTGCGAAGCGTTTGCGCAGGTTGGAAACGGGATACTCGGTGAACGTCATCTTCTGAACGGCCGGGAGTTGATTGTACCCTGGCCAGATTTTTTCGTTCGGGGTGCCAAGCTCCTTGAAAATGCGATTGAGTTGATCGACTTCGGATTTGCCGGGGAAGAGAGCAGTCATTGCGAGGAATTCGGCAAAAATGCACCCAACGGACCAGATGTCGATCGGAGTGGAATACTCCTTACAGCAAAGGAGCAGTTCCGGAGCACGATACCATAGGGTTACCACAATGGATGTGTACGCTTTAAGGGGGGATCCATACTCTCGGGCCAGACCAAAATCTCCGACTTTTAGGATTCCTTTGTGGGAAAGTAGAAGATTGGACGTTTTCAAATCACGGTGCAATATCCAATTGTCGTGTAGATGGGCCACGGCCCGGAGCAGCTGCTGAGTTAGACACTTTACCTCGCCTGGTAGGAATACTTGCTTCTTGTGCTTCATAGTTTCCATCAGAGATTTTAAATCATGTTCGACGTAGTCCATCACAATGAAGATTTTATCCATGTTACTTCCGACAACGATTTCCCGAACAGTCACTATGTTCGGATGCTGTCCTTTAAGCAGGGTATTGATCTCTCTCAAAGAAGTAATCGGAAAGCCTTCCTTCTCCTTTTCCATCTTGAGTCGCTTCAACGCAACGATCTCTTCCGTTCGTTTATCCTTGGCGCGATAAACAACCCCGTATGTGCCTTCTTCGATTCGATTCAAACATTGGAACTCCTCCACCGATCGGCAACCTTGAATTCCCGGGAAGTATGGCGGAAGCTGTTCTTCTTGTTCCACCTCCATCGGTGGCGATTTGGGTTCTTCCTTCTCTTTCGATTTCGAACGCTTGACATCATTTTCGCGATCGGATCGAGGTGAAATGCTTCGACTGCTTTCGTGACGCCTTCGGGGACTACGAGATCGACTTCTGCTCGAGCCGGATGCGGATCGAGAGCGTGTTGATCGTGATCTCGAACGGTACCTTGATCCGGACCGTGAGCGTGAGTCGCTTCGATGTCTTCTATCCGATTTAGCTAAATCGCCCACCGACAAAGGGCTGTCTGGTGGCTTCTCCTCGTCGTCGGAAGCATCACGGGAATCATCGCTATCACTGCTTGATGATGAAGTATCAGAGTTAGTGTCATCCTCCTCGTCATCGGAACGCATCACCCTGTCCGACCGATCTGAGTCAGCATGCTTCTTGGATTTCCTCTTCTTTTTCTTTGCGCTTTTCTTTTTCTCCTCGTCAGCGCTCTCCATATCTTCATCTTCGGCTTCCAAAAGCAGTTGCTTCTTTGTCTTTGTTTCTTCCGGAGAGTCAGAAACCTTACGTTCTCGTCTCATTAGACGTCTAGATTCAAGTTCATCTCTGGCCGCTTCCTTGCGGCGAGCCATTTGTCGTTCGGCCTCCAGAAGTTTGGCTCGCCTTTCATCGTGCTCCTTATCTTTCACTTCCGGCGCCACGTTTTTAGAGGCGTCTTCAAATTCCGGACTTTCCATAATTTCAACCAATTCCGGTTCGGAGCGTTCCTTACGTGACTCCCTGTGGCGATGATAACGGTGACTTTTCTCTTTTCTGCCCTCGCCTTCGTGCTGAGCAGGATCATCCTGTTGCTTGCTCGAGTCATACTTGCTTTTCTTATTCAGCAGTCTCATTCTCAAATCCTCCAGTAATTTATCCGGATCTTGCTTTTCAACCTCCTTCCGTTTATCTCGCTCCTTTTCGTAATACTCTCGATCCCGTTCCTTTTTGCTCTGGTACGTTTCCCGCAATTCACCGTAAAACGGATTCATCTCGTACCGGCTCTCCCTCGAATGGTGTCCCACAGAAGACGACGAATGGTACCGGTCCTTCTCATGACCTCGCTCTCTTGGCCGCTCCATTCTGACTTCCTTGTGGTAGCGATCCCGTTCGCGTTCTCGCTCACGGTGGCCGCCCCTGTATCCATCCCGACGCGAATCGGAATAGTGCTCTCTTCCGCCGGATGCGCTTGCATGGCGCTGATGCTCCTTGGAATGTTTAGATTTCTTCTCCTTTCGCTTCGAGTAGTAACCGGCCGACGACGCCTGCGGGGGTTTGATATCCAAGGAATCCGTAGTTTCCTCCTCGACGGGACTGCAAAACAAACAAGATTTAGACTCGAATTCGAATGTTTTCAAATTCCAACACTGCTGACGAACTTACCTCATATCAAACGGGCTCATCACTTGCCCATCTTCACTGTTTTCACTGCTCATGGCGAAACAAGCGGGAATCTTCCAATATTTCAAGTAATTCAACAAAATTCACTAAATTACGACGTTTTGTTGCAAAATTACCTCGTTCCTCCGCTTGTACGCACACAAAACGATCACAAAACTTTGACAGGGTTTTTTTTATATGTGAGTGCCGTGAGTGTCGCACGACTGACGGAAAGCTAGCTTCGCCACCTAGGCCTAGTGGTCGATACAAATTTGCCCCCCCGTCCTTGCACCGACGCGAAAGTCTCCGAAACGTCATTTGACACCCCAACTTTGTGTTGTACACATTGTTATGAGTGTGTTCGTGTGAGCGGGGACGACGGGTTGAGCTGCGTTCGGTTTCTATTTATAGTTCAGTTCAATTTGTTGCTCCAGTTTTTTTTTTGTTAAAAATTATGTTTGATTCGCTTCTACAGAGTTTTTTTTATTTGGACTTGTCTTTATTACGAAAACGATAGCCTGCTAGTAAAGTATTACAACTTTTGTTCGGGTCAAGGAAAGATGAAGCGAAAAGCGTTCGTGGATTGCTCCATAGTGAGTTCAGTTCGACTGATACCGGCCGCTGGATGCCGATTCACCGTCTGCGAAGGAGTAACCAAGAACACATCGGCAAAGGAAATTATTTAACCAGGTGGAATAACAACTGGCCAAAAAGTATCATCCGGACAAGAACAAGGTCGATCCGAATCCGAGCCGAAAGTTTCAGGAAGTTTCCGAAGCGTACAAGGTGAGATGCATTGCACAACAGAAACAACATTGTAACACAAAGTGAAAGTAGATTATCCCAGTTTATTTGTAATGACCACCAATCGATGTAAATTTTATATCTTCTCCATGGAAAATCTGATCGGATCTCGCTTACTCACGATTATCATTCATTTGTAGGTGCTGAGCTCCGATGCCACTGATGACACGAAACGAAACGATCTGTGGCCGACGATGTGCCAAGGAAGTATTCCCTGCCATTATTGCAACCACAAAGGTTCGTCTGTAAAAGTAAATTATAACCCCCAACCGGCCATCTGAAAAATCTAGCGGTGCCGTATGGGCGATGTCTTAAAATCTACCTCTTTCACCTCCGCCTGGGCAAGAGTCTGGATCTATCGGAACCGCAAAGTGTTCGCTAAGAATGCTTTCTTCTGTTGATGCATGGGTGAAGAATGTATGGCGATAGGCGTATTGTACGGCGCCTAAGGATTTTACCGCCCTGAAGGATTATTACGAAGCAGTCGTCATTCAATCCGAGTGATTTGCGATTCTCTACAGGTAAGTACTTGGCACAAATATTTTTCAATTCTTCATTGGGGAATTGTAAGAGGAATACAATTTTCAATCAGATACCACCAATGAAAACAATTCCGGGAACACCGGGAAACTTTGCGAGTTGGTTTGGAAACAACCGCAACAGCAACTGCAGCTTTTACCCAAGAATTATTTCACCCGTTATTCAGGAACTTCTCCAGGAACCGGTTCCACGGGATGACCTCCAGGAGTTATGGGAATTTTCTTCAGAATTTCCTGATGGATTCCCAGGAAATTCTTCAGGATATTTTTACGAATTTCTGCGAAAGTAGGATTCTAAAACTGACCCCCCCCCCCCGGGTAATTTTTTGGACAGTTGCCCGGGTAGTTCATCCAAGAGTTCCCCGAAAATTCCTCAAGTTCTTCAATAACCTCTTCAGCTGTTCCACGGGATTCCTTCAGAGTTCCTCTGGAGTCCCTCCAGGAATTCTCCAGAAAGTTTACGGGAATCCGTCCAAGAGTTCCGCAAGAATTCTTGCAGCATTCTTATGTAAAACATCCTCCAAGCCCAAGATTTTTCTGGGAATTTTTCAATTTTTTCCCTGGTAGTTCATCCATATTTGATCCTCCAGAAGTTCTCAAAGATTCATACAGCATTTTTATGGACATCCTTCCGGGAATTCCTTTGGAATTCTCCGATGAGTTTCACAGGAATTCTTCCAAGATTTGCCTGGTAATTCAACCAGGATTCTCCCAACGGTTCTTTTAGAAGTTCCCCGGGAAATCCTCCCGGTAATGCCCAAGAAATTCATTCCAGAAGCGAGTACAGAAGGTACCCGTAAATTTTCTCCAACACTTCCCCGGAAATTCATTGTTCCCCGGGAATCTCTCCTGCAGTTTTTCCACTTCCACAGAAATTTATTCCGATCAGATGATCCAAATGAATTGCCTCAGGAGTTTCCCTGGAATTCCTCCATGGATTCTCTAGGAATATTTCCACGAGAATTCCTTTAGAATATCACCCATCTATGCTGCCGTGAATCGCACATCAACCCCATGTTTGCTGGTTTTCTATGCAAATGGAACAGATATGCAATTTACAGTAGAATAATTAATTCAAAATTTATGGTAAAATCCCTTCAATTTTCCTGAAAATTTATCCAAGATTTCTCTCGGAATTAATCCATAGTTATCTAATTCCCAACATTTATGCAAATCCCTTCAGGAGTTCCAAGAAAATTTCTCAATAAATAACTCTAAAATTCCTCCAAAAGTTTCTCGAGAATTCCTCCAGAAGTTCCTCGGTTGTTCCCTCAGGAGTTCCCCGAGTATTCAGCCATGGAATTCCACGGATAATTCTACACCACACGAGTTCCTCAGAAATTTCTCAGGAGAATATTTTCAGAAATCCCTTCTGAATTCTTCCACGAGTTCCCCGGAAATATCTCTAGGAGTTCTTCGAAAATAGCTCCAGAAGTTCCCCGGAAATTTCTGCAGGAGTTTTTTTTTTTGGTAATTTTTTCGGGAGTTCCTGAGGAATTTCTCATGAATTTCCTCGAGGGTTCATCCAAAAGTTTTCCGGAAACATCTCCAGAAGCTCCTCGTGAATTCTTCCAGGAGTTTCTCAGGAATTCCTCCAAGAGTTCCTCGAGAATTTTATTCTATTTATTTATTGCTTCACGAGTTCTTCGAAAATTCTTCCAGGAATTTATTGGCAATTTCTACAGAAGTTCCTCGATTATTCCTCCAGGAATTCTCCGGAAAAATCTCCAGGAGTTCATCGGATATTCCTCCACTATTTCCTCAAGCATTATTCCAAGGCGTTTCTCGCACATTTCCTCAAGATTTCCTCGGGAATTCCTCCTGGAATTCTTCCACGAGTTCCTCGAAAATGTCTTTGGAAATTCCTTGAGAATTCCTCCAGCAGTTCACCGGTAATATCTTTAGGAGTTCTTCAGGAATATCGAAGTTCATCGGGAATTCCTCCTGGAGTTCCTCAGGAATTTCTAAAGAATTTCCTCGAGGATTCTTCCAAGAGTTCTCCGGGAATATCTCTAGAAGCTCCTCTGGAATTCTCACAGGAGTTTCTCAAGAGCTCCTCGGGAATTCCTCCAGAAGTTCCTCCGGTTCACCGGTAATATCTTTAGGAGTTCTTCGGGAATATAGAGGTTCCTCGTAAATTCCTCCTGGAGTTGCTCGGAAATTTCCCCAGGAGTTCCTCAGGAATTTTTAAGGGGAATTTTTCAAGAATTTCCTAAAAGATTCATCCAGGAGTTCCCCGAAAATATCTCCAAAGTTCCCCGGAAATATCTCCAGGAGCTCTTCGGGAATATCTCCAGAAGTTCCTCAGAAATTCCTGCAGGAGTTCCTGGGGAATCCCTCCAGGAGCTCTTCAGGGATTCTTTCTGGAGTTCCTCGAGAATTCGAGAGTTTTTCGGAAATTTCTTCAGAAGTTCCTCGAGAATTCCTCCAGGAGTTTCCCGGAAATATCTCCAGGAATTACTTCAACGACTTCCTCGCGAATTCTTCCAGGAGTTCCTCGAGAATTCCTCTTGGAATTCCACGAAGAATCTTCCACTAGTTCCTCAGAAATTCCCGCAGGAGCTACTTGGAAATTTCTCCGGAGTTCCCCAGGAATATCTCAATAATTTCGAGGAATATCTCAATAATTTCGAGGATTCATCCGGGAATTCTCGGGGAATATCCACAGGTATTTCTTGGGAATTCTTTCAGGAGTTCCTCGAAAATTCCTCCAGTAGTTCCCCGGGATTTCTTCCAAAAGTTCCTTGGGAATTCCTCTAGAAGTTCCTCTAAAATTCCTACAGGAGTTCCTCGAGAATATCTTTAAAAATTTCTTGAGAATTCCTTCAGGATATTTCACCGGAAATATCTTCAGGAGTTCTTCGGATATATCTCTAGGAGTTGCTCGGGAATTCTTTAAGGAGTTCCACAGGAATTCCTCCAGAAGTTCCTCGGGAATTCTTCCAGAAATTACGGAATTCTTCCAGGAGTTCCTCGGGAAATCCTCCAAAAGTTTCTCTGGAATTCCTCCCATAATTTCCTCGAATATTTCTTCAGAAGTTCTCCGGGTATCTATCCATGAGTACTTCAGGAATTTCACCAGTAATTCCTCGAGAATTCTTCCAACAGTTTCCTGGAAAAATCTCCAGGAGTTTCTCGAATATTCCTCCACTAGTTCCTCGGTAATTACTCCAAGGAGTTCCTCGCGAATTCCTCCAAGAGTTCTTCGGGAATTTCTCCTGGAATTCCACCACAAAATCCACAGAAATCTCTCCAACAGCATATCTTCAAAATTCTTCTAGAATTCCTCCAGGAGTTCAGCGGAAATATCTTCAGGAGTTCTTCGGGAATATGTCCAGAAGTCCCTCGGTAATTCCTCCTGAAGTTCCTTGGAAATTTCTCCGGGAGTTTCTTGGAAATCTCTCCGAAAGTTCTTCAGGAATTTCTTAAAAATTTCCTCAAACATTCATCCAGGAGTTCCCCGGAAATATCTCCTAAAGTTCCTCGGGAATTCTTTTAGGAGTTCCTCGGGAATTCCTCCAGAAGTTCCTTGGGACTTCTTCCAGGAGTCCCTCGGGAACTCCTCCAAAAGTTTCTCTGAAATTCCTCCACAAGTTTTTCGGATATTCCTTCAGGAGTTCTCCGGGTATCCATCTGATTTCTTCGTGAATTTCTCCAGAAGTTTCTCGAGAATTCTTCCAGGAGTTCTCCGGAAATATCTCCAGGAGTTTCTCGGATATTCTTCCACTAGTTCCTCGCGAATTCCGCCAAGAGTTTCTCGGGCATTTTACCTGAAATTCCTTCACGAAATCCTCAGAAATTCCAGCATTTGTTCCTTGAGAATATATTCAGAAATTCCTCCATAATTCCTCCAGGAGTTCAGCGGAAATATCTTCAGGAGTTCTTCGGAAATATCTCCTGAAGTTCCTCGGTAATTTCTCCTGGAGTTCCTTGAAAATTTCTCCGGGAGTTCCTTGGAAATTTCTCCATGAGTTCTTCTGGAATTCCACGGAGAACCCTCCACGAGTTCCTCAGAAATTCCTTCAGGAGTTCCCCGAAAATATCTCCAGGAGTTCTTCGGGAATATCCTCAGAAGTTCCTCGAAAATTCCTGCAGGAGTTCCTCGGGCATTCCTCTAGAAGTTCCTTCAGGAGTTCTCCGGGTATTCATTCATTAGTTTCTCGGGAATTCCTCCTGGAGTTCTTCGGAAACTTCTCCAAGAGTTTAACGGGAATTTCTCCAAAAGTTCCTCGAGAATTCTTCCAGGATTTTCTCGGAAATATATCCAGGAGTTCCTCCTCCACAAGTTTCTTTTGAATTGCTCCAACGAGTTCCCAGCGATTCCTCGTGAATTCTTCCAGTAGTTCATCGGGAATTCCTCCAGAAGTTTTTCGGAAATTCTTCCAGGAGATCTCCGGAAGTATCTCCAGGAGTTCCCTGGATAATCTCCCACTAGTCCCTCGGAAATTACTCCGAGGAGTTCCTCGCAAATTCTTTCAGAAGTTCCACGAGAATTCCTCCACGAGTTCCTCGGAAATTCCTGAAGGAGTTTTTCAGGAATATCTTCATGAATTCCTTAAGAATTCCTCCAGGAGTTTCTGGAAATATCTATAAATTCTTTGGAAATATCACCAGAAGTTCCGCAGGATTTCCCATGGGATGTCCTCTTGGAGTTTCTCGGAAAGTTCTCCGGGAGTTCCTTGAAAATTTCTCCGGGAGTTCCTCAGGAATTTCTCAAAAACTCCTCGGGGATTCTTCCTGGAGTTGCTCGGGAATTCCTCCAGGAGTTCCTTCTGAAGTTCCTTGGGAAGTCCTCCTGCTATTTGTCTAAATTTCTCCAGGAATTCTTCAGGATTTTTTTCACGAGCTCCTCTGAAAATATCTCTAAAAATTCCTCGAGAATTCCTCTAGGAGTTCCCCGGAAATATCTCCAGGATTTCCTCGGAAATTCCTCCAGGTGTTTCAGGGAATTTTTCCAGGAGTTTCTCAAGAATCCCCCCAGGAGTTCCTCGGGTATTCATCCAGAAGTTCCTCGGGAATTCCCCCATGAGTTTCCTGGGAATTTCTCCAGGAGTTCCTTGAAAATTGCGCCAGGAGATCTTAAGAACATCCTCCAGGATTTCTTCGAGAACTCCTCCGGGGAGTATTTCGGGAAATCCTCCGGGAGATCCTTGGGATTTCCTCCAGGAGATCCCCGAGAATTAGTTTTGAAGTTCCACAGGAATTCTTTGGGAATTTTTCCGGGAGTTCCTCGAAAATTCCTCCTGAAGCACCTCGAATACTCCTCCAGGACTTCATCGAGATTTTTTTTTTCAAAATTTCCCCAGGAATTGCTCCAGGAGATCTTGGGAATTCCTCCAGAAGTTCTCTGGAAATATCCCCAGTTGTTCCCCTAATATTCCTCTTGGATTTCCGTGGGAATGCTTCTAGAGTTCCTCTGGAATCCCTCCAGGAGTTCCTCGATTATTTATTCACGAGTTCTTCGGTCATCCATTCTGATGATTTTGTCGGGAATTGCTACAGGAGTTTTTAGGGAATTGCTCCAGCAGTTCCTCGGGACTTTTTTTTCTTTCTTTCTTAATGGCTCTTCGTCCGCACTGGGACTTGGCCTGCCTCGCTTCAACTTAGTGTTCTTTGAGCACTTCCACAGTTATTAATTGAAGGCCTTTCTTTGCCTGCCATTGCATGAATTAGTACATAGGTTCCCAAACTTTTAGGTCGCGCGACACCCTTTTGCCAGCAGACGTAGTTCTCGCGTAAAATATTTTACTGTCGCTCGCGACCCCCTGGATGAAGGCTGGCGGGGCCGCGACCCATAGTTTGTTTTTTTTTTTTTTTTGGTTTTTATTTCTGTGTATTTTAACTAAAGCTAATTCGACACTTTACCCATAGTTTAGGAAACCATGAATTAGTATATTGTGAGGCAAGTACAATGGATACACTATGCCCAGCGAGTCGAGAAATTTTTCCCGACCGGAACGGGAATCGAACCCGCCGTCTCCGGATTGGCGATCCATAGCCTTAACCTCTAGGCTAACTGGAGACCCCTCGAGTTCCTCGGGAATCTCCTGCAGGAATTTCGCGGAACCTTTTTGAGGATTTTTTTGAGGAACTCCTGGATATATTCCCGAGGAACTCCGGTAGCAATTCCAGAGGAACTTCTGGATGGATTCCCGAGAAGCTACTGGCGAAATTTCTGAGCAACTTCTGGAGGACTATCATTGAAACTAATGAAAAAAAAATATGGATGAATTACCGCGGAACTCCTCGGAACACTACCGAAGACCTCGAGGAGCTATTGGAGGAAGTTTCGACAAGCTCGTGGAGGAATGCTCAAGAAACTCCCGAGCAACTAGGAAGTATTGGAGGAATTCCCGAGAAAATCTTAGAGTAATTCCGAGGAATTCCAGAGAAACTGCTTGAGGAATTTCCAAGGATCTTCTGGAGAAATCTCCGATAAGCTCCTGGAGGAATTTCAGTCAAACTGCTGGAGGAGTTTTCGGGGAAGGAATAACCTTGGAACTCCTGGATGAATTATCGAGGAGCTCCTGGAAAAATTGGCGAGGAACTCCTGTACGAAACTCCAAGGATCTTCTACAAGAATTCCCAAGGAACTCTTGGAGAAATTCCCGGAAAACTCCCGTGGATTTTCTGGAAGAATTCCCGAGGAATCCCTGAAAGAATTCTTATGGAACTTCTGATGGTATTCTTGAGGAATTCCTGGATGAATTTCTGAGGAATTCCCTTGTATTTCCATGAGGAACTCTGAGAAGCTTCCGAAGGAATTTCCGGGTAACTCCTGGAGAAATTCCCAAGGAACTCCTGCAACATTTTCTAATGTACTTCTGGAGGAATTTTTCGGGAAAATTCTGGAAATTCTAGAGAGATTCATGCATGAATGCTGGAGTGCTTCTAGTGAAATTCGCGAATGAGCTCCCAGCGAACTCTTGAAGTAGATATCCTGGAGGAATGTCCGGGAAGTAATGAAGGAATATCCAGGATCATCATGGATTAATTTACAGAAACATCCTGAGGGGATTCTACCACAAATGCAGGAGGAAATTTCAGCACAAATTCTCAAAAGTATACCAGTAAAAAACCTGGAGAACTCCAGGAGAAAACCCATACGAAGCTGCTGGAGAATTCCCAGAGGAAGAACTGACCCCACTAGCATTACAGTCCCATCTTTGCTGGGTTTTCTATTCATATGGGACTATCATGCGAGTGGGGGCAGAGAACTCCTGGAAAAATTTCAAAAGGAGCATTTGTAGAAAAAGTATCAAGAAAGAAATTCCTCAAGCACTCCATGAGGAATAACCATAAAGCTGGAGTAATTCATTGAGAATTTACTGAAATAAATTTAGATTCCTGGAGGAATCTTTTTTTTTTTTTTTTTTTTGAAGAGTGACCAGGTGGAGCAGCAGGACAGCTGATAGCAAAGCCTGGACCCTTTCCCAACTTTCCCCCTACTAGGACCAATACTCACGATGGACTAGACGATGTCGTCAACTTGAGCAAAGTGTGTAGTAATTAGCATTGGGTCGTAGTAGTTTTTAAAAATACTGTTTTTAACTTTTCCCATCGCACTAGTGTTTTGATCGAATGGAAGCTCCAAAAATGATTTGATAATTGAACAATATTTCAACAATCAAAAATCTCCGAGGTCACTGGACAACATTCAGAGATAAAAAAAAGGGTGTCTATGTCTATGTTAACGCCTTCAGAGTACTATTCTTAAGAAATATACAAAGAGCAAAAAGAAAAAAAAAATGTGTCGTAGCTAATTTTTAAACATTTGATATTTCTGAAAATTATTCGAAGACAGCTACCAGAGCTAGCGTTTTTAGCCGATATGGGCAACTAGTTTTTCTGACAGCTTCCCCAAACAATATTCAGATAATATCCTCAATTATTTTATAATACCTACATTCTGAAAATTATTTCAAGCCGATTACCAATGGTGTCAATAACCGATGTTAGTCATTGACAGCACCAGCATCATCCCCAAATAACTCTCATATTAGTGTTAGATAACACTTTTTGAGCTTCCATTCGATATTGTAAAGAAATTTGTCAAACCCTATTTGTCAAAATATAGTCAATAATGTATCAAATTGTGTTCCTAATTTCACTAGTCGTCTTCTGCATATCTGTGATCATCTCAGTCCAAAGTAATATTATATCCATCGTAACCCTTTACATTGTCAACCGTCCTAAGTCCTAACCAGCCACTTGTCATCCGAATATTACCCCCCAGTAAAAAAGCGAGCCAACATCTCTGACCCCCATTGTGCGTTGAACCCCATTTTGACAGTGTGGTACCCGCGTGTGGTTAGCTCGAGTGTCTATAAAAGAATGATGATTCTCCCGCTACCGAGCGGTGTGCATGCTGGCTTCGCGCAACCGTTCGGGTGCAGGTATGCACACGAGTGTATGTCCAATGTATACGCATCACCGACTGCGACGCTCGTCACCACAGACAGCAAAAAGTTAGTAAACAGTAAACTTTTCGGACCAACACTTGAAAAGCGCGTAATATTTTCCACAACAAAAAAGAAAATTTTCGAAAATACTAGGAGAATTATGAAAAAAAATTCTCTTAGCTGAAATATGTAACAATAAATAAAAATGTGTTCAAATTAGGCCGCAATTGGGGATGCAAAGAACTTTTTTGTTAAAGAAAAAATATCACTCCTAAACTACGCCTAAATCAAATGTTTGACCTGAAACAGATGATGACTTCAAAAACATAGCCGCATCGCAGCCGATTGGTCCTAACTAAATTCCTGCTTTTTTGATCAGTGAAATAATACCGTCTAAGATATAAAAATTAAAAGTTCAGTCAACTGAAAAAAAATGTTAATGATTATTTGTCAACTTTTATAAATTCACAAAATCCATAAAAATAAGAAATACAAATATAACTCCTAGTCAACAGTTTTATCTTTAGAGAGACGAACCAGCCAAGGGCTGAAAGTCTCTCTAATAAAGACAAATCAATCAATCAATTTTATCTTTACCTAATCAGTCCATAATTTTCTAATTGTAATGAATCTAATCTGTAAGGCTGTAAGTCAACTTATCCTAGCGTCCGCTGTCCTGTGTACTTTCGATTTCAAGTAATGAATGATGAGTGTAACGCAGAGGCCTCCCCTACTCACTCTTGCGTTACGTTAAATTTAACAATTATTGTTAAATTGGGGAAAATTCAATGAATACAAAGATTAGGTCTATGCAAGCTGAATTATAACTTGTCTTGAACTTGTGATAAATGCACAACGGATACTCCTTTGGTTTTGGTTTCCATTAGCACTTACGGCCGATTCCTTCACTTGCGCTCAACTCGTAAACCAGATATATCTAGCTCAAAGTCCAAGCGGTGGTGAATAAACTGGCACTAAAGTGCTAATGGGTTAAGCCCTCCCATCGCGTCAAGATTGAATATCCAGGGGGAGGGAAATTTAGATTCCTGGAGGAATCGTTAAGAAAAGCCCTGAATTAGTCACACATCGAACTCCTGGTGTAATCCAAACAGGAATGCAGATAATACTAGAATGTCTTAGCATTTAGACTAGAGCAGCGTGATTATTTGAGTAACGCTATAGAATCTGCAAAATTTTTGAATAACTTACACAGTTTTGGCAGAATTCTGCTTTGGATGAATTCTTGTGAAAACTTATGAAATTATTCGTGAAATGTTCATTAAACTCCTTTTTAAAAATTGATCAATTTCTAATAATTGGTTGCCAATAATGTTTATATGTTTCCAGGATGACAACGCAGCCATCTTCGAGTCAGTGTTGTATCAACCCAGGCGCCGTTGGAATAATCCTTTCGTTTTCGTTCTAAAGTGTCAAGATGCCTTGCGGACCGAAAAAGCATTAAAAAGCGATTAAACGCCTCCAGGGTTACCTTTGCCCCGCTTCCATCCACTGGCCCACACAAACTGCGTGACTCGTTGCCACTTGTGATTTTATTGTGCAACCATCGTGAAGTATGTCTTGACTAACACCGAAGTTACCAAGATCTGCAGCATCACATCTAGATCGATGGCAAGGTTTGCACTGACTTCAATTACCCGACCGGATTCATGAATGTCACCCATCTTTGATGTACGGCGTCTAGGATCGTTTCACCGTTCACCGTATTGCACCTGATGAAGCCAAGTATGTACAAGTTCCTGAAGATGAAGTGCGTCTAGATCGGTCCAAAGAAGGTGCCGTTTATCTTGACCCACCATCCGGAACCGAGCATCCAGAACGATTCGATCCGCTATCATATCGCCACCGGTGATGAACATGCTCAAACTCGAACCCGGCAATCTGCACATGACCATCTATCTGAGTCATGTGGCTTAACAGTCATTCAATAAATCATGGTTACTCAACCTTCGTTTCGCGACCCCCCAACTGCTTGCAGGCACACTACTTCGATTGGTCTACGAAAAGCGTGCAAACTGACTGGGGCGTCGCGAGAGCCAATGTTGGGAAACGATGCGATAGATGATATTTTACTGCGAAACTTTCCTTAAATGAGCGGGTACACTGATGGTACTCACAAAAACTTCTCAACATTATTTTCAGTTCATACAAATAGTGTTCTCATTGAAATAGACTTCATACTATCAATTTTACAAGTATTTACATATATTTTACATATTTCCAGGAATCACGTGCCTATAAGCAACGAACTTCTTCCAAAGAAGCGACCGGGTTGCAGCGCCTTCACGGATGTTGCAAAAAACGATCCTTCGTCGTGCCCGCAACGCCAACATCAATCAACGAGATCTATCGACACGCGCTCATTTCGGATTAGAACCGACCCAAGGTAACCCTAACGAAAGCAAATTTAATCATATCCGAAGCCAAACTGTTGGAAGCTATCCAGGAAAAAAGTCGGAAACTTTACTTTCAAAAAAAGGGTTAAAAGGAAAATTCGTTTCCAGGCCTGTACATAGGCAGGGTGTCTACTACCTGGAAAAACCTGGAAAACCTGGAATTATCAGGGAATTTTGCTCGACCTGGAAAAATCCTGGAATTCTCAGGGAATTCTGGTGACAATCAGGGAATTTCTGCGTTTATCATTTCAATACAAATTTTCAGCTAGAAATGACTCAAAGCGAACAAAAATTTCGGCTGCGCCGCTACTAACTACCCGCTCGTTAATTATTCATTAATTCTTTATTACCCTTGACGTTGAAACAAACTTGTACTTTTCCGAAGCAATCTCCTATTTTATGTTTTACCTATTTCGGAAAACTGAGTCGACATAATTTCATTGTTAAGATTTTGAATTCTCAAAATTTTCAATCTATTGCAGCGTTAAATATTGGCTTAGTGACTTAAATTGTATTTAAGTATATTTTTCTTCTTTTCTATGTAAATGAGCTGTCTTGCCGAATTTATTGAGGTTTGTCTAACAAATTTGCAATCCCCTGTAGATGTTGGAAAATACCTGAAGGAACTTAAAGATATATTTTAAGTGTAGTTCCTGAAACTCCCGCAGAATATTATTGATCAATTGGAGCTCCAGACGGATTCGATGTTAGTATTTATAGCGAAATTAAATAGATGACTTCTGGAAGATTTTTTAAATATTTTTCTGACGATATCTGAAACGTTTTTAGAGCAGTTCTTAAATAATTCTAAACAATGTTTGAAAGAATTTTTAACTCTATCTTTCCCATAGTTGCTTCTGAGCTCCACATATAACTCGAGAGAAACTATTTTCGATGGACATAATGCAATAGTTTTAGAACATGGTTGCCAACTTATTAGTATATTCTAATTGTCAGTTACTTGTTTCAAGAGTGAAACTATCGTCAATCAAAACTATTGATTACAACATTTTTTCTAATAGTTTTGAAATCTGTAACAATATTTGTTCATATACTTTTGGTAAAATCGCTGCTTCTACGTCAAAATAATCGTTCAAATTTGTTGTGGAGAAAAGAATTAAAATATTCTGAATGAATTCAGAATTCCTCTAGTTGAATTTATGTGAACATTTTTAAAATTTTCAAGTGCAACTGGCAGTAGTATTTGAAGTAAATTCTTTTGAAACTCTTAAATTTCCGACAATATTTAAGAAAGTTTGCTCAGGAACTTCTCGGAAGATTTTCAGCTGGAACGGCCAAGCTTAACTTTTATAAAAATAAGGAATTATTTTTTGTGGTTTACCTTGCTAAATTCCTTCAGAAATTATTTGAAAAAATTTTCATCAAATTATGCATCAAGTATCAAGTATCGCCAGGAGTGTTTTGTTAATTCCATCAGAAAATCATCTCGTGCTTCCGTCCTAAATGATGCAAATGATTTGCAAAATCTAAGACCGATAAGTATATTGTGTGCATTATCCAAAGCTTTAGAAAAAATACTGAAAACGCAGATACAAGGATTTCTTACAACATTTAACCTCCTGCATCCATATCAATCTGGCTTCAGACCAGGTCACAATACCACCTGTGGGCTGTTAAAGGTGCATGACAATATCCATAGAACTATCGATAAAAAAGGAAAGGCATTATTACTTTTAATTGATTTTTCCAAGGCTTTTGATAGGGTATCACATTATCGTTTGTTGAGGAAGCTGTCAACTCAATTTAATTTTTCAAGTAATGCTGTGAAACTTATACAATCTTATTTAACCAATCGCCATCAAGTAGTTCAAGTCGATGGGCAAATATCTAGAAGTGTTGGTATTACATCTGGAGTGCCCCAGGGATCTGTACTGGGTCCGCTCTTGTTTTCATTATTTATTAACGATTTGCCATCTGTTCTTAGATATTGTAGCATACATATGTTTGCTGATGATGTCCAAATCTATATTTGTTCCACCGTCCTTTCTGAATCAGAATTGGCACAATTAATTAACAATGATCTGTCGAATGTTTATAGCCTGGTCAAACTCCAACTTTCTTCCTATAAATTCATCAAAAACAAAAGTGATGGTCATATCACGGTCCCGTATCACACCAAATATGTTTCCTGAAATTAGAATAGGTGCTACTGCTATTGATTTTGTTGATAAGGCATCCAATCTTGGGGTTATTTTCCAAAACGATCTTGAGTGGGACTCCCACATTGACAGTCAATGTGGGAAAATATTTGGATGCTTAAGACATTTGAAGCAAACAGGGAGTATGTTGCCATCACACATTAAGCTGCGCCTTTTTAAAGCATTGATATTTCCGCATTTCATTTATGGATTGAAATTGTTTATTAATGCCTCTGCTAGAGCTCTCTACAGGTTGAAAGTAGCTTTGAATTGCTGTGTACGTTGGATCTTCAACCTATCGTTGTACTCAAGTGTGACGTATCTCCAACCTCAATTGCTTGGTTGCGGCTTCTACGAATTTATCAAACTCAGAACAGTCTTGTCTACGTTTAAAATCATTTCTACTAAAACACCACGCTTTCTATTAGATAAATTACATCCCTTCCAAAGCATTCGTGTTAATAACTATATTATACCCCAATACAACACGTCACACTACGGACATTCTTTCTTCGTTCGAGGCATTGTGTATTGGAATCAGTTACCTCCCGAAATTAAGTCATGTAATAATATGTCAGAGTTCCGCAGGCAGAGCACACACTTTAATAATGGAAGGAATTAATTAAACAGTTTAAACTTGGGATTAGTACATATAAGGATAGAAACAATAACAGAATTAATGTATGAATTCCGATTGCTAAATTTTAAAAGGCTGTACCTTACTTAGCAAGTATTTGTTAAATAAATAAATAAATAAATAAATGAATAAATAAATACTGGTGGAATGTTGTCCAAATGTCATTATAGTAGGAACTAGAAATAATTTCTCAAAAAGTTGCGTTTCACGAATTTCTAGAAATCTGAAATCATGTTTAGTTTAGTCGATTTGAACCTGGAATTATTTTAAAAAACCTGGAAAAATCCTGGAAATATCAGGGAATTTCATTTTCATAATTGAGTAGACACCCTGATAGGGTTAGTACATATCAGTCGCTTACAAGTAATTTAAGAAATATTCCTTTTGATTAGAATCTAATATCTGTGAAGAAAAGCAATAACTACCAAGAATAACGCTTGAGTCTTGCGTCAATGATAATCCTTTTGCAAAAAATACCGCCTACTAAAATAATGTTTCTATTGCTTGTTTCAAATCGTGGAACACTTAGGATTAAAGCTTCTATGTAAATAATGTTCTGATACGAATGTTTGTAAATTTCCAGTTGTCATTCACTTGATTGTTGCAATAAAATTTTATCAATAACCGTGTTAATCAGTTTAAACCTTTTTCAACCCCCTCCCCCCGATGTCACACTTTTTGTATTGGACCCCATTATTTTTTGTATGAGTCGTCACGTTCTGCAAACCATAACCACCCCCCCCCCCTTCCCCCTAAAAGCGTGACATAATTTGTGTACGGCCCCTAAGGGCGATTTCTCTTCGTCGATCCTTTAAATTTGCATCTTGTCAGTAAGTTTGAGTTTAAATAAGGGCGAAAGTAACATGAGCGAGTTCTTTTCATCGACTTTCTCTTCTTCAAATTAAAGTGACAAGATGCAAGTATGGTTGCACTTTTTGGCCATAAATCTAGCATCTAAGTGTAAAAAAGTTCGATTAAATTTGCATCTTGTCTCTTTAATTTGCAGAAGAGAGAGTCGATGAAGACAAATCGATCATGTTACTTTCGCCCTTTTTTAAACTCAATCTAATTACTAATCAAAACCAACCAAGAAAAGTGGGAAAGAAATCCCAAACAACATTTTGAAGTCAGTTGGCTGTAAAAGGTTTCCAAAACCTGTCACAAATCGTATTATACTTTTATTTGTAACGATCATCAAAACCCTCCAAACCCATACTCCATCTGTGGCAGCCGGTTCGTGATGAACCGTTGTAGGCGCATCAAAGTGTTGAAAAGGTGATATGTTTTACTAAACACTACATTACAATAATCAAAATGAAACACCTTCACTTTAAGGCGAAACTGGAAGCGTTTTCTCATTTTTTTTTGGTTTCTGATTTTTTATTGAATAACGAAGCAATATTTTCAAAATCGGTTTTCGTGCACATGTAGAGTATGGATCAGGATATCTCCTCATTTTTTTCGTGGGCAAATGTTTTTAGTTTTCGCAGAATCCATTTTTGAACAAAGTTTCACAAAAAAATGGTTTTTGCAAAAATGGAAAACATTTCCAACCTCAAACAAATTCAGTAGATACCCTGATCCATACTCGAGTATGGATCAGGGTATCTACTGAATTTGTTTGAGGTTGGAAATGTTTTCCATTTTAGCAAAAACCATTTTTTGTGAAACTTTGTTCAAAAATGGATTCTGCGAAAACGAAAAACATTTGCCCACGAAAAAAATGAGGAGATATCCTGATCCATACTCTACATGTGCACGAAACCCGATTTTGAAAATATTGTTTCATTATTTTATAAAAAATCGAAAACCAAAAGATGAGGAAATGGATCCAGTTCCGCCTTAATACCGTCAACCCCTGCGAACTTGGCCAGGGAATAACCGTGTTAATCAGTTGTTTTTATTCTTCTCATACTGAGTGGAAACTGAAAAAAAAAATCTTATCGATAACTTCGAAAAATTTGAATGTTCAACAGCTTCCCGTCCCCTTGGACGTAGGCCACATAGTGCGGTATTAGTCCTCTTACGATCTAGATCGGCATAAATTTATTTTTTACTAGTAGATCCTAATATAATATGATGATTACAGCTGTGAAAACCAAACATTTTGATAAAAAATTGAAAAAAAAAATCCAGAAAAAATCAACTCTTATACATATGTCTATTATCATTGTATCGTAGAACTTCGACAGTTAACGTAGTGTCGGCCAGGTTGTACTGTTGTCATTATCCAAATCTAGGCAGAGCTTGGGAAGGCTATCACCAAACTTGCACTATTAGACTTCATTGGTAAGTACCCGGCTGATTGAACTGTCCAACTAGATAGGGAAAGTATAGGTATTTCGTTAAAATTGTCGTTTGCGCGTTTTTCGGTGCATCCGATATAGTTAGTTCTACGACACAAAGCCTGGATATTGAAGGGAGCGGTTCTGAAACAAAGGGAAAGCTCTAGATGAGGTATGATGGCATGGTTAATATAAAATATGGGTGTAAGAAGGGTAAAAACAATAGAATTATGGGGCAAGATGACCACCCCCAGTTTTCTGTAATTCTGTAATCTCAACGCATCCTCTGGTCCTGTTGCCTATCTGAGTTTTCTCTCCGCTGAGCGATACGTCTACCGGACGGAGTACGACGATGTTACAAACTCTGGACTTGATGAAAAGTGAATTTCTAATACCGTTGGTCTAGCGCTGTGTACTCCGTTGATAAAACGATTGATCAATTACGCGCTGCTGTTTCTAGATCAATGGCGTTTTGCAATGTTACCATTATTTCAAATTCTACTTATCATTACTTGCTTTGAGAGCCTAGTTATTACAAGGAGAGCAGTCGGCACTGAAAAACTCACGGATAGAACTTTTATCGAAAGGTGAGCTTGTAGTACAAAAACTAATAGAACATAGCTCGTCAGCTTGAAGCTTTGTAAACTTTAAGTTTAGTTTTCTAGTTGTTATCGTCTTAATCTGCTAAAACGCTCGTAAACCTATTTGTAATTGTTAAAAGTTAATTAATGTATACAATTAATGCCGGACTAGAAACAACAGATGCGGTTTTCAAAGAGGTCATCCACAAATCATTTATGTGAAACTATGGGATGGACAAAATATGTGAATTCTCGCAATTATTAATATGACTACCGATGGAAGAAGGTAATGGGAGGGAAGAGTACTCGCTCGATTATGTATGATCTCTTGCGGCAGTAAAAGAAGGCTGATTAATGTTAATCAAATTGTTCCTATCCTTCCCACGACTGGTACGATTTCTGATTTTCTGAGCAAACTTTACTACTCTTGGTCTAACTTTAAACCATATAAGTTTTTAAACAAATTAATGCTAGCTAAATTAGTCAATGGTTCTACCATCACCGTTCTTAACGATTTGAGTATTATAATGACCGACTAACAATACGTTTATAGTTATTTATGTGACGAGTTGCAAAAAGTTGATTTTTTCAGCACGAGTCGTACATTTATCCAACGAGGCTCGCCGAGTTGGATAAATACGAAGAGTGCTGAAAAAATCGAGTTTTGCAACGAGTTCCATACAAAATTTTATGCAATGATTTTTTTCATAATGCAACTCATTTGAGTTGCATAATATTCATAATGCAACTCAAATGAGTTGCATTATGAACATTATACAACTATTTTTCATTATGCAACTCATTTCAGTTGCATAATGAACCATTTCGGAAAAATAGCCATTATGATACCAACATGAGTTAGATAAAATGTAAATTATGATACTGAATTGCATAAAATTATTTATATTCGCTTGTCAAATTGACGGTAATGGATCTATGTGACTCCGCAGCTACCGTGGGAAATAGAGGGTCATTAAATTTGTTATTATAGAGTCTACTTATCTTTATGTTTTTTCGGTTAAGACAAATTTCGACAAATTTCGGTTAAGCGTTGATTAAGGGAGGGGGGGTCAATTGCTTGGTCAGGTTTGGCCCGGTAAAACTTATGTCGACCTCCTTCATTTCCTTGTTGAGACTGCGCAGCCCTGAGCCTCTGAACTTGCCCCTGCTGCGACGTCCTGAAGGGCTCCAGACTCGTTTGATTTCAGGTGTTACACTAAAATAGAAACGAATGTTTAATTATTTGAATTTAGAGCAAGGATATTTCAGTGTAAGAAAAAAATGTAAATCATTGATTTTTACGGTGTATGCGTTATGAGTTTGTAGTGTAGAGTTTGAGGAGATTTGGCTCAGCGCGAGCGGAAACAGGGAGGAAAGAGATAGAAGAGTAGGAAGAAGGAAAATTAAAAAAGTAAATCAAACGCGCCGTGTTAAGACGTGTTTCGTTTTCAAACAAATACATTTCGTTTTTATTAATACAGTCCACTTGCATTCCCATCCTGAGTATCCGAAGAACATTTTGGTCCGATCGTGCCGGATGTCGGATTAGTGGATGGAAGCATTTTAGATTCTCGGTTCGTGCGCGGAACGAGAAAGAATCGACGCGAGTTTCGGTTGTTGCGACGGTCGGAAATCGCGAAGTGAATCCGGTTGCATGCGTTGCATCGGATAGTTCCGGACACTGCGGTTTACGGAAAGTGAAAGTGACCGGTTGAGCGGCAGATGGAAGAATCCGGGGACTTGCGAGTTCCGGACAAGTGCTGTTGCTACCCGGAAATTTGAACAGAAAACAGTGGAGGTCAAACCTCAAAGAAGAAAACGAACAAGAAGAACCATTTTGGGTGATGTTTTTGCGGTCTGGTAAAGTGAAGAAAGTGTTGTTTCCGTCGTCGCCATTTTTAACTCCGACCGGCGATTTGAGTGTGGTTCGTAGTGTGCGTGAGCAAAAGGACGAAGCTGAAAATCGCCTGAAAGAAAAGAAGATGGCGGAAAGTGTGCAAGCATTGGAGCAGTGTTGCAGTGCGGCTCGGTCGAAAGTGGAGCGGATCAGGTCGGCCATTTTGAATGCTGATCAGGATCCCGAAAAGTTCACCCACCATGGCTTGAAGCTCTACATGAAGACTGTCGATGCTGCCTATGAGGAGTACAACAATTTCCAGAACCGTATCTACCTCGCCGACCCTCTTAGGAGAGAAGAATTCGAACCGAAGTTTATTGAGTTCGAAGAGCTTTACGAGTTCGTTCGGGTCGCGTTGAGCGAAATGATCCAGCACTACGTAGACATCGAAAAGACGATAGCGGATGAAGCAGCTCTGGATCGTGAGAAGCAGCTTCTCGCTATGAAGTTTTTTGGAAATGCTGTAGCAGTGGGTGAGCGTGGCGGGAATAGTGGCGTGCAGGAATGCATTGTGCCGTACCGCATGCCGCCGTCCCTGCTGTTGCAGCAAACACCGTTGCCGACGTTTGACGGCCGGTATGAGCACTGGCACAAATTCAAGGCTCGATTCTGTGATATTGTGGACCGGTGCACACAGGATTCTCCAGCAACGAAGCTCCATTATTTGGATAAGGCGTTAGTCGGAGAGGCGAAAGGAGCAATTGATGAGCAGACACTCAACGACAACAACTACGATGGCGCCTGGAGGATTCTGGTAGAACGCTATGAGAACCTCCCGATGGTGATTCACGGCCACGTCATGAGGTTGCTGAACATGAAGCCGATGGCCAAGGAGTCGTCAGCAGAACTGCGAACGTTGATTGACGACTGCACGAAACGCGTGGAATCCTTAGAGTTCCACAAACTGAAGATGGATAAGATGTCCGAAGCTATTGTGATCACGTTGCTGGCGTCGAAGCTTGATCCGAGTACCCGCAGAAGCTGGGAGGCATCTGTTGAGCATGGTAAGTTACCAGTGTATAAAGATACGATCGCATTCCTGCGTAAACACTCTCACGTCTTGGAGAGGTGTGAGCAGAACGTCACGACAGTCAAGAACAAGGTCGTGTCGATAAGAAGTCAGCCGTCTACAGTCACTAGTAAGACGCACACTGTGACGGTTTCGAAGGCGAATGATGGATGCCCCCTGTGCGGATCTGCCCATCCGGTGGATACATGTGGAGCGTTCAAAAGAATGAATGTTGACGAACGGTACACGAAGGCGAAGCAGCTGGGATTATGCTTCAGCTGTCTACAGCGAGGGCATCGAACCGCTGCGTGCAAGCACAGCAAAACGTGCCCATCATGTACGAAGAAACATCATGCGTTGATGCATCCGGACGAGAAGAAGCATGTAGCAGCTGAGAGCCCGCAGCCACCTGCGGCAGTGCAGGAGAACTCCAATCAGCCGATGACCGCGGCGAAGTGTACGATTCCAGTCGTGCCAATGCAGATGAAGCAAGTTCTTTTGGCGACCGCTGTGGTGATGGCGTACGATTCCAACGGTGAGGCGCACAAATGCCGTGTGCTACTTGACTCCGGAGCGATGGCGAACTTCATCTCAACCAGAATGGCAGAGTTACTGCGATTGCGGAAGGAGAGTGCCAATGTCCCGATCGACGGCGTAAACGGGATGAAGACCATCGTGAAGCATAAAGTGAGTGCTAAAATGGTATCCAGAACAACCGGTTTTGAATCATCGTTGGATTATCTGGTTGTCCCCCGAGTGACCGGTGCATTGCCGGCAACGAAGATCGACCCGCACAGCTGGCAGATTCCAGAGTCGGTACAGCTGGCCGACCCGAACTTCTACGAACCTGGTCGCATTGACATGCTTGTCGGTGCGGAATTATTTTTCGATGTGCTGCAAGAAGGTAAGATCAAATTGTCTCCTAATCTGCCATTATTGCAAGAGAGTCAACTTGGTTGGCTCGTTTCCGGACCGGTGGCCGATACTGCGCCGATCGGTACTGTAAAGGTGTGTCAAGCTGGCACATCGGAGGCAGCTGATGAAGAACTGTGTCAACTACTTCGGCGGTTTTGGACCATCGACGAGCTTGGAAATGATACGTCCCCTGATCCAGACGATAAGTGTGAGCTGAGCTTCCAGGAGACTCACAACAGAAACAAGGATGGCCGGTACGTGGTGATGCTACCATTCCGTGATAACGTTGGCGAGCTTGGTGAATCCCGGAAGCAAGCGATGCGGCGATTTGTTGCACTTGAGAGCCGCCTAGAAAGGCAGCCAGATTTGAAGCAGGCGTACGCTGAGTTCATCAACGAGCACCTAGCGTTGGGTCACTGCCGAGTGGTCACAAGCGCCGAATGTGAGAAGAACGACTTTGCTCATTACAATTTTTTTTTTTTTACAATTATTATTTATTTTCACTTCATTAAACGTTTTTTTTACAAATTCAAAAACCTTAGCAGAGATTTGTTTCACTTACAGCTGCGAATAATCGTTTACTTTTCAAGGAAATTATTACAAGTATTTAATTATTCTACAAAGGGAAAAATTTACAAAAAAAACCCTGCATTCAGCTTTTATTATTTCCTAATTCCTACAACTAACGTATCACAGATTTATCTGGGGGAAGATGGCAACAATAAGTGGATTATTTGACATTTCGCAAGATAATCTGAATTTTGCTGATGATTTCTCTACAAAGCTAAATATTGTGTCGATTTCAGCTATTTCGTGTAGTTCTTCTGTTGGATACCAAGGACTTAAATCTAACATCATTTTCAGGAGCTTGTTCTGCTTAATTTGCAGTCGTCGAAGATGGGACAACGCACACTTTTCCCATATTGGGCACCCGTATGTGAGAACAGGCCTGAATACGCATTTGTAGAGAAGAAGCTTGTTGGCTATCTGAAGCGATGATCTACGATGAATCAGCGAGTACAGAGAACGGGATAAGCAGTTGACTTTGTTGATTGCGCGGTTTATTTGCTTATCAAACAGAAGCTTCTTGTCCAGAGTCAGTCCCAGATACTCAACTTCCTCCTTCCAGGGAACTGTCGATCCGTTGACGGTTATTTCTGAGGTCGGAAGGTATCTCGGTGAACGTCTTCGGGTGAAGAATATCGCCTGAGTTTTCGAAGTATTTGTTTTAATACGCCATTTTTGCTGGAATTGCTGTAACTGGTTCTGAGCATGTTGAAGTTTACAGGTGACGATTTGGGGGTCGTCATCAGTTGCCAAAAATGCAGTATCATCTGCGAAAAATGCGTAGGTGACACCGTCGACCATGAGCACGTCACTAGTGAAAATATTATAGAGTGTAGGGCTCAAAACTGAGCCTTGCGGCACTCCACATGGTATTCGATGAGGTTCCGACATACTACTGTTGACAGACACAGCAAAAGACCTTTCCAACAGAAATGATTTTATCAGCTTCACAAGGTATATCGGGCAGTTAGTCTTTTGGAGTTTAAAGATGATTGCTTCCTGCCAGACAGAATCATACGCCTTTTCCACGTCTAAAAGAACCATCCCGGTTGACTTTTTTGCAGCAAATCCATGTTTAACCTGCCTCGTGATGCGAGCTAGTTGGTGATTCGTTGAATGGCCGTTTTTGAAACCGAATTGTTCCTGTGGGATCACAGGGTTTATTTCCAGGTGTCGGTTCAAGCGATTCAGGATTAAGCGCTCCAAGATCTTACTGATGCTACTCAGCAAACTTATTGGGCGATAATTTGTAGGAAGGGTGACGTCCTTGTTTGACTTTGGAATGGCAACTACCGTAGCATGTTTCCAATTATCAGGAAAGTACGTATATTTAAGACAAGCGTTGAAGACTTTAGTTAAATAAACCAAGCCTTTCCGAGGAAGTCTCTTCAGCATAATGTTTCGAACTCCATCCTGCCCTGGAGCTTTTCTGCTCTTAAGTCTCTGGATGATTCTTTTTATTTCACTCGGTTTAGTGAAAGTAGCGACGTCAGTGTTTAGTAAGGTGTTACTGGTCAAGTCTTCCATTGTGTTACGCACTTCTGATGTTGTTTCCAGATCACTAGGGAGTTGATTGTTGTGGGCGTTGGCAAAATGTTCTGCCAATGTATTTGCCTTTTCCAGATCAGATACCATGAGCCGGTTCCCATGTCGAAGAGGCGGTTGGTATTTGATTTTGTTCCTAAGGTGCTTGGTTATTTTCCAAAACTTGCTGCTTCCATTGGTTAGATTCCGGATAGTAGTCCCAAAATTCTGGAACCTGTGTGCAGCACTTTCTCCACGAATTTGCAAATTGAGCTGTTCAACTATTCTTCTCAGGAATGGGTGTTTTGTACGGCAATACTGTCTTCGTCGAACGTTCCGCAAACGAATTAGGAGCTTGATGCGATCTGGAAGCTCACACTTTCGAGGACTGCTGCTGATGACTGGAACAGAAACTCTTTCTGCTTCAATTAGAGCGGCTACAAACGTATCAATGGCGGTGTCAATTTTGTCCTTCGAGTCCAAACCATTGATTAGGGGAGTTGTAAGGTCCAAGCTTCTTGAGACTGAGTTCGAAAAGACGGACCAGTCGGCACGTTTGTAGTTTTTGTGCTGTCGTAGTTCTCTCTTGAAGGGGGCAGCAGCATTGATTGTGAACACAACAGGAAAGTGATCTGATGAAAGATCCTGGATTGTTTCTGGGACAGACATATCAATGCGGTTATTTGATAGTACTAGATCCAGTGTAGAAGCACTTTTGCCATTCGGAGATATTCGCGTGTAGTCAACTGGAGAATGGATGTAGAAGTCGGACTTCTCGTATTCGCGGAACAGTATTTCACCCGCTTTGTTCTTCCTTTGGCAATTCCAAAATTGGTGTCTGGAGTTAAAATCACCAATTACGAAAAAAGGCTCCATACAGCTGGTTATTACACGGAGATCACGTTTGAATTGGTTGAGTGTGTTCGAATTCGAAGACCCAGGAAAATAAGCTGCAACAAGGTGAACTGGAGTATCCTCGGAGTTGATGGTAATCTGTAGAGCTTCGATAGCATGTGTGTTTAGCCCACCAGATTGAGTGAACTGAATACCTTTGCGAACAAATATCGCAACACCACCTCCCCGAGTGGTTCCCGTTGCTGAACGATCTAAACGTACACATGTGTAATTATGATGATAGACAGACTTATCTGGACGTAACCAGGTTTCCGTCACCACAGCAATATCGATGTTTTTGGCATCTAATAAATTGAAGAACTCGCTTTCTTTATTAAGAATAGAACGACTGTTCCAATTGAGTATGTGCAAACTAGTTGTGTTATCCATTGTACACATACTTAATCATCATCTCCGACAAGGCGAGAAATTGCTGTGCTTTCGTTTGGCACGATGAAAGCCGAGTAAATAGATCGTTAGCTAAGCTCAGAAACTCTGATAGCGAAAATAGTTCTGAATTGGAACTGGTACAGCCCTCCCCAACAGCAGCACCAACAACAACAGCAGCAGCAGCAGCAGGTCCCTCTTTGGCAGCATCAGCGAATGATTTATTCGGCGAAACATATGTGGAGCGAAAACTTCGACCCACCGGGCCAGGAGACGGGACAGATGCGACGGGAACGAAGCTTGGACGGGACATCTGCTTCTTTTTCTTCTTTTCTTCACTCTCTTTGATATGACTTTTCCTGGTAGGACAACCCTTGAAGTTAGATGTGTGATTCTGGCTACAGTTTGCGCACCGGATTTTCGAACGATCACCGTTTGGTGTGCGGGGCGGTAAATTGCAATCCTTTGTGAGATGCAGTTCTCCACACTTGACACACTTTGCTTCCATATTACAGTTACGCATTCCATGCCCAAACTTTTGACACCGAAAGCACTGAATAACATCACCAATTTTCCTTGAAAAGTAGCGCCAACTCACAATAACACTAAAAAGGACCTTTATTTTCTGTAGATCCTTCAATTTCACTGCACCCTTGGGAAACTTCAGCAAGTACAAAGCAGAATCTTCTGCTTCCGAATAGTGCAGAAGCTTCACTTCTGCTGGACAGACGTTCTCAAGGTTCAATTCTTCTTGCACTTCCTTCACATCGAATAATGGGAGGCCAGATAGTACAATCCGGATAGGGATTTCATCGCTTGTGCCGTGTGTGAAAAATTTTACATTTTCCGACTTGAGAGCAGCAACCACTGCGGTGAATTTTGCCTTCTCCTTAACTTGCACTCGGATCCCACCTTTAATCATTTTCAGTGTGTAGTTTTTGTCCCCTCCTTCCAGGGAGGACATGAGTTTGTTTATGTCCTTCACCGTGTAGTTTTGCACGAAAATTGGAGGACAGTGAACTTTGGGAACCAGTTGCTGGGTAACCACATCTTGGGAATCAACAATAACATCATCATTCACCATCAGAGTATCGTATGGGTTGTCGGTCGGGATGTTGGGAACTGCATCCAGCGCATTGTTCGTATTACTACAACCAGCTACCGGTGTGACTGAGAGCCTATCACCGGTAGAATCTTGGCGTTGGTCGTTGCTTCCATTAGGTGGATTGTGACGACGGCTATGCTGAGCATTAGCAATCAACAGGTCATTGTTGATCATGGAATCAATCTCTGTTTGGGTTGAGGTTATGCGCACTTTACTTTTATCGTAGTTTTTACGAATCATTATGGTAAACGGAGGCCCATTGGGACCGCGTTCCGAATTCGCGACGGTAGACGACTCGCTCGGGGTACGTTTCCCCAGAATTACCGATTTTTCGGACACAATTTCGAGTTTGTTTGACCGGAAAAACAGTGTAAGAAACACAACGCTCTAGCCTTGTTGACGTTTTGGCATGAACTGTGACTTTGCTCATTATCTGCCACACCATTGCGTGATAAAGCCGGACAGTTCTACGACCAAGCTGAGAGTGGTGTTCGATGCATCGGCGAAGAGCAGCACAGATCTGTCTTTGAACGATGTGATGGAGATTGGTCCCACAGTGCAGGATTCACTCTTCAACGTGATTTTGAGATTTCGCTTGCACAAGTACGTCTTCACCGCCGACATCCCGAAAATGTATCGGCAGGTGATGGTTCACGAGTCTCATCAGAAGTACCAACGGATTCTGTGGAGAGAGAATAAGGATCAGACAGTGAAGGAGTTGGAGCTGAATACGGTTACTTACGGTACAGCAGCCGCGCCTTTCCTGGCGACACGGTCCATCGTTCAACTGGCTAAAGATGAGCAGGAGGACTTTCCGGCGGCGAGCGAGGCTGTTGTGAAGTGCTTCTACGTTGATGACGTGATGACTGGGGCTGATACCCTGAGCGGTGCTAGGCAACTTCAGAAAAACTTGATTTCACTCCTGGCCAGGGGTGGATTCCAGCTCCACAAATGGTGCGCCAATGATGAAGCGTTGCTTGAAGACATCCCTATTGATGCCAGGGAGAAGCAGCTGAACTTCGAGGACAGTGATATCAACGGAGTCATCAAAACGCTTGGTGTCCTGTGGGATCCCTCTAGTGATGATTTCCTGTTCCACGTGAAACCAATCGGTGAGGGTTCCGAAATACCCACGAAGCGAATGGTGCTGTCGGACATGTCAAAGCTGTTCGATCCTCATGGCCTACTAGCACCGATCATACTCATTGCCAAACTCGTGATTCAACAACTGTGGCAGCAGAACGTGGAATGGGATGAAGCGATTCCGAAGGAGCAACTACGAACGTGGAACCGGTTCAGGTCCGAGCTTTCGTCTTTGAATTCTCTGCGGATCAACCGGCGGATAACTGTTGATGATGCGGTTACTGTCGAGCTGCATGGATTTGCTGACGCCTCCAAGGTGGCGTATGGGTGTTGCATATACCTGAGAAGTGTGAAGAGTGATGGGGTTGCCGAGATGCGATTGATTTGTGGCAAGTCACGGGTTGCCCCAATGAAGGAGATTCAACGAGACATCAAGTTGGACGCCACACCTGATGAGATGACGATCCCGCGGCTGGAGCTGTGTGCTGCATTGCTGTTAGCGGAACAAGTGGAAAAAGTGCGCGAAACCTTAGCATTAACAACCGCAAAGGTGGTGCTTTGGTCGGACTCTAAAATAGTGTTGAACTGGTTGAAACAAATGAAGACAAACACTCCAGTGTTCGTACAAAACCGCGTAGTGAAAATTAGAAAACTTTTTGCTTCCCACATGTGGCACTATATATCGACACAACACAACCCTGCAGATTTGGTGTCACGTGGGGTCTTCCCGGAAGATTTGATGCGTTGTGAAGAATGGTGGAGTGGCCCAAGTGTAATTCCTGTTGTAGCAGAGAATGAAGGCGAACCGGTGGAATCCGAAGATTACTCCCACCAAACTGTGGCAGCTGTCATACCGGAAAGGAAGGCTGCTCTGAAGAAGCAACTTGACCCGTACGACGTGATCCTGAAGTACAGCAGCTATCGCAAATTGCAGCGTATTTTCGGTTACGTGACTCGTTTCATTCACAACTGCCGATCGAAGCAAGACACGACGAGACGCAGAACGGGTGTGCTCAACAGCGAGGACCACAACGAAGCACAGAAGGCGATGGTGACCATTGTCCAGCAGGTGGTCTACAAGGACGAAATCGGTTGCATCCAGACGAAGCAATCAGTCAAGGGAAAATTGCGCAACTTGAACCCGATCTACGGCGACGGCGAAAGACTGCTGCGAGTCGGCGGTCGCATAAGAAACTCGGATCTACCCAAGGACCAGAAGCACCCGATGATTTTGCCGGAGAACAACCATTTCACCGAGGTGCTAGTTGAAGCGTTACACCGAGAGCATCTTCATGTTGGCTTGAGTGGACTCCTCGCAGTGGTACGACAGAAATTCTGGCCAGTGAACGCGAAACGAACCATTCATCGGATTTTGAAAAGGTGTGTGATCTGCTTTCGAGCGAACCCCAGAGATGTGCAGCAGTACATGGGTGACCTCCCGAGTTGTCGAGTCACGGCGGCTCAACCCTTTGCTAGGACCGGGATTGATTACGCTGGTCCATTCTTCATCAAAGTTGGCCGAATGAAAGCGAAGGTGAAGGTGTACGTGTCCCTGTTCGTATGTATGACGACCAAATCCATACACCTCGAACTGGTAAGTTCATTGACGACCGATGGATTTCTGGCAGCGCTTCATCGATTTGCTGGCAGACGGGGAAATCCAACCGAACTGTTCTCCGATAACGGTACGAATTTTCGTGGAGCAGACCGAGAACTTTCCGAACTTTTCGATCTGCTACAGTCTCAAGTGCTCAACGATAAGGTGAACGAGTTCTGCCAACCGAGAGGAATTAAGTGGAGCTTCAATCCGCCCAAGGCCCCGCACCAAGGTGGCATTTGGGAGGCCAACGTGAAATGTATGAAGTCTCATCTGTGCAAGACCCTGAACGAAAGCTACCTGACCTACGAGGAGTTGAACACGTTGCTGATCCAAATTGAAGGGAAATTGAATTCAAGGCCTCTGGTGCAGTTGACAGACGATCCTTTCGACTATGAAGCATTGAGTCCTGGACACTTCTTAATTGGACGAGAGTTGACGGCGGTTGCAGAACCGTTGTACAGTGACTTGAAGGAGTCGAGCTTGTCACGGTACCAGCTGGTGCAAAAACCGATGCAGCATTTTTGGCAGCGGTGGTCCAACGAATACGTGACTGGACTACAGAAGCATAGCAAATGGAACTAGGATCCCACGAAACTGCGGAACGGATTGCTTGTTATCATGAAGGAAGACAACATGCCACTTAAAACATGGAAGCTGGGTCGCATAGTTGAGACACATCCAGGTAAGGACGGGGTTGTACGTGTGGTCACAATCCGCATGAGCATCTACAAGCGGCCGACGACCCAGATCGCTGTCCTTCCAATTGATGACTGCACGGATCAAGCGGAGTCCAAGGAGTAGTGAGACCTTCGCCTCACCCGGGGGAGTATGTTACACTAAAATAGAAACGAATGTTTAATTATTTGAATTTAGAGCAAGGATATTTCAGTGTAAGAGAAAAATGCAAATCATTGATTTTTACGGTGTATGCGTTATGAGTTTGTAGTGTAGAGTTTGAGGAGATTTGGCTCAGCGCGAGCGGAAACAGGGAGGAAAGAGATAGAAGAGTAGGAAGAAGGAAAATTAAAAAAGTAAATCAACCGCGCCGTGTTAAGACGTGTTTCGTTTTCAAACAAATACATTTCGTTTTATTAATACAGTCCACTTGCTTTCCCATCCTGAGTATCCGAAGAACATCAGGCTTCGCATCCCATTTTGTTTTGTCCTTATTGGATTTTGATGACACTGGAGATTCACGTTCGGGATCCAATTGTATACCGCAGACATCCAAAATCACCTTGTTGTTCCGGAAGAAAATCCCTGTGAAACGTCGTACGTAAGCTTAGTTCAGGCTTAGGAAAACACCAGATTCCATATGATGTGCAATGTAACCTTTGTGTGGCTTCGTGGTCGTGCGGCTAAGGTCACCAAGCCTTTAGTCGCATCGTGCTAAGGAGCGCGGGTTCGATCCCCGCCGCAGCTGTCAGGAAAAGTTTTCGGCTGTGCCACTGGGCGTTGCATGCTAGTCCGTTGTCTAGTGTCGTGCTTCCTTCAAAGAGCAAATAGCTCACTGGAAGCATTAAAGCATTAAACGTGTCTTTTTTAACCTGAATGCATTTTCGGGTAATTTTGTGTTTCCTAAGGAAAATTCATTCAGGTTACATTGCACATTAGGGGCTGTCCATTAATTACGTAAGGGTTTATAGGAGGAGGGGGGGTTTGAAAAATCTTACGCGCCATACAAAAAATTATGGGTTCTCATACAAAAAATCTTACAAGGGGGGGAGGGGGTGTCGGAAAATCGCAAAAAATACCTTACGTAATTAATGGACAACCCCTTATATGGAATCTAGAGCAATCCTATGCCTGAGCTAAGCTTAGGAAGCGCAAAATCACCCGAAAATGCATTCAGGTTGATTCTATAACATTCCCCAGAAAACCATTCCCCAGAATACCAATCACCAGAATTCCATTCCCCAGAAAACCATTTCCCAGAATGCACCATTCCCCAGAATGTACCATTTCCCAGAAATCCATTCCCCAGAAATCCATTCCCCAGAATGCACCATTCCCCAGAAATCCATTCCCCAGAATGTACCATTCCCCAGAAAAGCTTAATATACTCTGCTAAATAGTTTAATTCGATACACAAACAGTAAAATGTTGATCATAATGATATATTATACCCCGGACAGACATGTGATACGAGTATGATTCCTGTACAACGGTACGCAGTGTCAAGAAAATTCTAACAAGACTGACTTGAACTGAGAGAATTTTCAGTATGGCACTCATTTCAAGCGTAATTGTACAGTGATTCTTGTATCACATGTGTGTCATAAGTATTATAGGCAAGGATTTTAACATTATAGTGTTATTACGAGCAATAATATCTATTTCTTGTACGGTATATGTAACAAATTAAGGTAAAAATGTATACATACATACATATCCATAAAAATATTCTACAATGGTTCAAACGTTTAATTACCATTGTACACAGTTGCATGTTGATCTTTAAACCTATCTTGAAAGTTTACAAACTGTTAGTTGCGTTGCTATAAAATGTTTTGTTTTTGACAGATTTGTGAAAATTGTGCAGCACTTGTTTTACAATGAATAACGTTTTAAAAGTGATGTGCAAAATTTACAGAGAAAACGCATATTCTTCTGATGTTGTTCAGTGTACAAGATACTAAAGACTCCACTGACCACGTTTTTCTTTGCAAACGGTTGGAGGGATCCATTTCAATGGCTGTTCCTAATTATTCGCTTCAAAGGCTCTTCATTCATGCGGTATGAGAAGGGCTTTCATCATTATTCCAATACTATGGAATGGAATAGAAAAAGTGAACATATAAGCAGTTTTAATGCCAACAGTTCTAAATATTTTTAATGAAGAAGGGAAAAAGTATCATTGTTTTCCTTTTGGCATTCAAAAACCCAACAATGTTCTTTCTTTTTAAACAATATTCTTCTTAAAATTAAGGCAATTAGTATTTTTTTTTTAATTATAACTGCTTACATTTTCAACATAGATTCTCTCTTCTTTTCTACATAGGCTGTTCTTTCGAATTGCACTTTTCAGGAAATTATGGGCATTATTACAACCACCGGTGTTAAATTGCTGTTATATTTATTATACATTTTTTTTTAAATTTCTAAACACCTGTGCTTGTGGTGCCGATTGTAACTAGCCTAAACATTGTAACTCGAAAGAACAGCCTATGTAGAAAAGAAGGGAAAATCTATGTTGAAAAAGTAAGCAATTGTGATGCCGATAATTTCCTGAAAAGTGCAATTCGAAAGAACAGCCTATGCAGCAAAGAAGGAAAAGTCTATGTTGAAAATGAAAGCAGTTATAATTCTAATAATTGTACCAATTGCCTAAATTCTAAAAAAAGCTTGTTTAAAAAAAGGAACAGTGTTGGGTTTTTTAATGCCGCAAGGAAAACAATGTCACCACAGACGTAACACTTCGAACATTTTTCGATTTTAATTTTAGTCTCGGAAATAGGTTCGCTTAATTCTAAAAGGACTGAATTTGGCCAATCATCAACTAGGTGGCAGTAGTGAGCAAACGCCAAACTCAAACAAAAACTATGCGAGCGCCACGAATTGGCAGTTGGTCAACTCTCAAATTTTCAAATAAACCGTTAAATCGATGTACGATGGCAATTATCAGAGTGTTACGTTTCCTTCTTCGTTAAAAAAATGTTTGAGTCGTTATAAGAATTGTTGGCATTACAACTGCTTATATGTTTATTAAAAATTTTCCCTTCTTTTGCATAGGCTGTTCTTTCCAGTTGCACTTTTCAAGAAATTATCGGCATTGCAACTGCTTACTTTTTTAACATAGATTCTCCCTTCTTTTTTGCATAGGCTGTGCTTTCGAATTGCACTTTTCGGGAAATTATGGGCATTACAGCCTCCACCGGTGTTAAAATTGCTGTTTTATTTATTTCATATTTTTTTCTAAATTTCTAAACACCTGTGCTTGTGGTGCCGATAATTACCTGAATAGTGTAACTTGAAAGAATAGCCTATGCAGAAAAGAAGGAAAAAACTACGTAGAAAATTAAGAAGTTTTGATGCCGATAATTTACTGAAAAGTACAATTCGAAAGAACAGCCTATGCAGAAAAAAAGGAAAAATGTATGTTGAAAAAGTAAGCAGTTGCGATGCCAATAATTATACCAATAGCCTAAATTGTAAAGGCAAATCATGCTTATTTCTGAAGTTTTTCTTGTCAAATAAGAATTTTTGGCATGATGTTTCTTCCGGTGATTTTTTACGAATAAATATTTGATTTTTAGCTATTAATATAAACCACTCAGAATAAAAGCAATAGTTTTATTTTTTTTTCTGGGGAATGGTACATTCTGGGGAATGGGGTTGTGGGAAATGGTTTTCTGGGGAATGGTACATTCTGGGGAATGGTACATTCTGGGGAATGGAATTCTGGGGATTGGGTTTCTGGGGAATGTTATAGAATCTTCAGGTTACATTGCACATCATATGGAATCTAGAGCAATCCTAAGCCTGAGCTAAGCTTAGGAAGCGCAAAATCACCCGAAAATGCATTCAGGTTACATTGCACATCATAAGGAATCTAGAGCAATCCTAAGCCTGAGCTAAGCTTAGGAAGCGCAAAATTACCCGAAAATGCATTCAGGTTACATTGCACATCACATCCAGTCTGAAATAAAATTTGGAGCACACCTGAGCTTCAAAGAAGCCTAGCTGACATCATATAATGAACGACAATATTGAGCTCAGTTCGAGTCTGAAATAAAATTTGGAGCACACCTGAGCTTCAAAGAAGCCTAGCTGACATCATATAATGAACGACAATATTGAGCTCAGATCAAGTCTGAAATAAAATTTAGATCACACCTGAGCTTCAAAGAAGCATATCTGACATCATATGATGAACGACAATATTGAGCTCTGATCAAGTCTGAAATATAATTTAGAGCACACCTGAGCTTCAAAGAAGCATAGCTGATATAATATAATGAACGACAGAACTAAGCACATATCGAGTCTGAAATAAAATTTAGAGCACACCTGAGCTTCAAAGAAGCCTGGCTGACATCATATAATGAACGACAATGTTTAGCTCAGATCGAGTCTGAAATATAATTTGGAGCACACCTGAGCTTCAAAGATGCCTAGCTGACATCATATAATGAACGACAATATTGAGCTCAGATCGAGTCTGAAATAAAATTTGGAGCACACCTGAGCATCAAAAAAGCCTAGCTGACATCATATAATGAACGACAATGTTAAGCTCAGATCGAGTCTGAAATAAAATTTGGAGCACACCTGAGCACCAAAAAAGCCTAGCTGACATCGTATAATGAACGACAATGTTAAGCTCAGATCGAGTCTGAAATAAAATTTGGAGCGCACCTGAGCTTCAAAGAAGCCTAGCTGACATCATATAATGAACGACAATGTTTAGCTCAGATCGAGTCTGAAATAAAATTTGGAGCACACCTGAGCACCAAAAAAGCCTAGCTGACATCATATAATGAACGACAATGTTTAGCTCAGATCGAGTCTGAAATAAAATTTGGAGCACACCTGAGCACCAAAAAAGCCTAGCTGACATCATATAATGAACGACAATGTTAAGCTCAGATCGAGTCTGAAATAAAATTTGGAGCGCACCTGAGCTTCAAAGAAGCCTAGCTGACATCATATAATGAACGACAATGTTAAGCTCAGATCGAGTCTGAAATAAAATTTGGAGCACACCTGAGCACCAAAAAAGCCTAGCTGACATCATATAATGAACGACAATGTTAAGCTCAGATCGAGTCTGAAATAAAATTTGGAGCACACCTGAGCACCAAAAAAGCCTAGCTGACATCATATAATGAACGACAATGTTAAGCTCAGATCGAGTCTGAAATAAAATTTGGAGCACACCTGAGCACCAAAAAAGCCTAGCTGACATCATATAATGAACGACAATGTTAAGCTCAGATCGAGTCTGAAATAAAATTTGGAGCACACCTGAGCACCAAAAAAGCCTAGCTGACATCGTATAATGAACGACAATGTTAAGCTCAGATCGAGTCTGAAATAAAATTTGGAGCGCACCTGAGCTTCAAAGAAGCCTAGCTGACATCATATAATGAACGACAATATTGAGCTCAGATCGAGTCTGAAATAAAATTTGGAGCACACCTGAGCATCAAAAAAGCCTAGCTGACATCATATAATGAACGACAATGTTAAGCTCAGATCGAGTCTGAAATAAAATTTGGAGCACACCTGAGCACCAAAAAAGCCTAGCTGACATCATATAATGAACGACAATGTTAAGCTCAGATCGAGTCTGAAATAAAATTTGGAGCACACCTGAGCACCAAAAAAGCCTAGCTGACATCATATAATGAACGACAATGTTAAGCTCAGATCGAGTCTGAAATAAAATTTGGAGCGCACCTGAGCTTCAAAGAAGCCTTGCTGACATCATATAATGAACGACAATGTTTAGCTCAGATCGAGTCTGAAATAAAATTTGGAGCACACCTGAGCACCAAAAAAGCCTAGCTGACATCATATAATGAACGACAATGTTAAGCTCAGATCGAGTCTGAAATAAAATTTGGAGCACACCTGAGCACCAAAAAAGCCTAGCTGACATCATATAATGAACGACAATGTTAAGCTCAGATCGAGTCTGAAATAAAATTTGGAGCACACCTGAGCACCAAAAAAGCCTAGCTGACATCATATAATGAACGACAATGTTAAGCTCAGATCGAGTCTGAAATAAAATTTGGAGCACACCTGAGCACCAAAAAAGCCTAGCTGACATCATATAATGAACGACAATGTTAAGCTCAGATCGAGTCTGAAATAAAATTTGGAGCACACCTGAGCACCAAAAAAGCCTAGCTGACATCATATAATGAACGACAATGTTAAGCTCAGATCGAGTCTGAAATAAAATTTGGAGCACACCTGAGCACCAAAAAAGCCTAGCTGACATCATATAATGAACGACAATGTTAAGCTCAGATCGAGTCTGAAATAAAATTTGGAGCACACCTGAGCACCAAAAAAGCCTAGCTGACATCATATAATGAACGACAATGTTAAGCTCAGATCGAGTCTGAAATAAAATTTGGAGCACACCTGAGCACCAAAAAAGCCTAGCTGACATCATATAATGAACGACAATGTTAAGCTCAGATCGAGTCTGAAATAAAATTTGGAGCACACCTGAGCACCAAAAAAGCCTAGCTGACATCATATAATGAACGACAATGTTAAGCTCAGATCGAGTCTGAAATAAAATTTGGAGCACACCTGAGCACCAAAAAAGCCTAGCTGACATCATATAATGAACGACAATGTTAAGCTCAGATCGAGTCTGAAGTAAAATTTGGAGCACACCTGAGCACCAAAAAAGCCTAGCTGACATCATATAATGAACGACAATGTTAAGCTCAGATCGAGTCTGAAATAAAATTTGGAGCACACCTGAGCACCAAAAAAGCCTAGCTGACATCATATAATGAACGACAATGTTAAGCTCAGATCGAGTCTGAAATAAAATTTGGAGCGCACCTGAGCTTCAAAGAAGCCTAGCTGACATCATATAATGAACGACAATGTTAAGCTCAGATCGAGTCTGAAATAAAATTTGGAGCGCACCTGAGCTTCAAAGAAGCCTAGCTGACATCATATAATGAACGACAATGTTAAGCTCAGATCGAGTCTGAAATAAAATTTGGAGCACACCTGAGCACCAAAAAAGCCTAGCTGACATCATATAATGAACGACAATGTTAAGCTCAGATCGAGTCTGAAATAAAATTTGGAGCACACCTGAGCACCAAGAAAGCCTAGCTGACATCATATAATGAACGACAATGTTAAGCTCAGATCGAGTCTGAAATAAAATTTGGAGCGCACCTGAGCTTCAAAGAAGCCTAGCTGACATCATATAATGAACGACAATGTTAAGCTCAGATCGAGTCTGAAATAAAATTTGGAGCACACCTGAGCACCAAAAAAGCCTAGCTGACATCATATAATGAACGACAATGTTAAGCTCAGATCGAGTCTGAAATAAAATTTGGAGCACACCTGAGCACCAAAAAAGCCTAGCTGACATCATATAATGAACGACAATGTTAAGCTCAGATCGAGTCTGAAATAAAATTTGGAGCACACCTGAGCACCAAAAAAGCCTAGCTGACATCATATAATGAACGACAATGTTAAGCTCAGATCGAGTCTGAAATAAAATTTGGAGCACACCTGAGCACCAAAAAAGCCTAGCTGACATCATATAATGAACGACAATGTTAAGCTCAGATCGAGTCTGAAATAAAATTTGGAGCGCACCTGAGCTTCAAAGAAGCCTAGCTGACATCATATAATGAACGACAATGTTAAGCTCAGATCGAGTCTGAAATAAAATTTGGAGCACACCTGAGCACCAAAAAAGCCTAGCTGACATCATATAATGAACGACAATGTTAAGCTCAGATCGAGTCTGAAATAAAATTTGGAGCACACCTGAGCACCAAAAAAGCTTAGCTGACATCATATAATGAACGACAATGTTAAGCTCAGATCGAGTCTGAAATAAAATTTGGAGCACACCTGAGCACCAAAAAAGCCTAGCTGACATCATATAATGAACGACAATGTTAAGCTCAGATCGAGTCTGAAATAAAATTTGGAGCGCACCTGAGCTTCAAAGAAGCCTAGCTGACATCATATAATGAACGACAATGTTAAGCTCAGATCGAGTATGAAATAAAATTTGGAGCGCACCTGAGCTTCAAAGAAGCCTAGCTGACATCATATAATGAACGACAATGTTAAGCTCAGATCGAGTCTGAAATAAAATTTGGAGCACACCTGAGCACCAAAAAAGCCTAGCTGACATCATATAATGAACGACAATGTTAAGCTCAGATCGAGTCTGAAATAAAATTTGGAGCACACCTGAGCACCAAGAAAGCCTAGCTGACATCATATAATGAACGACAATGTTAAGCTCAGATCGAGTCTGAAATAAAATTTGGAGCACACCTGAGCACCAAAAAAGCCTAGCTGACATCGTATAATGAACGACAATGTTAAGCTCAGATCGAGTCTGAAATAAAATTTGGAGCGCACCTGAGCTTCAAAGAAGCCTAGCTGACATCATATAATGACAATGTTAAGCTCAGATCGAGTCTGAAATAAAATTTGGAGCACACCTGAGCACCAAAAAAGCCTAGCTGACATCATATAATGAACGACAATGTTAAGCTCAGATCGAGTCTGAAATAAAATTTGGAGCGCACCTGAGCTTCAAAGAAGCCTAGCTGACATCATATAATGAACGACAATGTTAAGCTCAGATCGAGTCTGAAATAAAATTTGGAGCACACCTGAGCACCAAAAAAGCCTAGCTGACATCATATAATGAACGACAATGTTAAGCTCAGATCGAGTCTGAAATAAAATTTGGAGCACACCTGAGCACCAAAAAAGCCTAGCTGACATCATATAATGAACGACAATGTTAAGCTCAGATCGAGTCTGAAATAAAATTTGGAGCACACCTGAGCACCAAAAAAGCCTAGCTGACATCATATAATGAACGACAATGTTAAGCTCAGATCGAGTCTGAAATAAAATTTGGAGCACACCTGAGCACCAAAAAAGCCTAGCTGACATCATATAATGAACGACAATGTTAAGCTCAGATCGAGTCTGAAATAAAATTTGGAGCACACCTGAGCACCAAAAAAGCCTAGCTGACATCATATAATGAACGACAATGTTAAGCTCAGATCGAGTCTGAAATAAAATTTGGAGCACACCTGAGCACCAAAAAAGCCTAGCTGACATCATATAATGAACGACAATGTTAAGCTCAGATCGAGTCTGAAATAAAATTTGGAGCACACCTGAGCACCAAAAAAGCCTAGCTGACATCATATAATGAACGACAATGTTAAGCTCAGATCGAGTCTGAAATAAAATTTGGAGCACACCTGAGCACCAAAAAAGCCTAGCTGACATCATATAATGAACGACAATGTTAAGCTCAGATCGAGTCTGAAATAAAATTTGGAGCACACCTGAGCACCAAAAAAGCCTAGCTGACATCATATAATGAACGACAATGTTAAGCTCAGATCGAGTCTGAAATAAAATTTGGAGCACACCTGAGCACCAAAAAAGCCTAGCTGACATCATATAATGAACGACAATGTTAAGCTCAGATCGAGTCTGAAATAAAATTTGGAGCACACCTGAGCACCAAAAAAGCCTAGCTGACATCATATAATGAACGACAATGTTAAGCTCAGATCGAGTCTGAAATAAAATTTGGAGCACACCTGAGCACCAAAAAAGCCTAGCTGACATCATATAATGAACGACAATGTTAAGCTCAGATCGAGTCTGAAGTAAAATTTGGAGCACACCTGAGCACCAAAAAAGCCTAGCTGACATCATATAATGAACGACAATGTTAAGCTCAGATCGAGTCTGAAATAAAATTTGGAGCACACCTGAGCACCAAAAAAGCCTAGCTGACATCATATAATGAACGACAATGTTAAGCTCAGATCGAGTCTGAAATAAAATTTGGAGCGCACCTGAGCTTCAAAGAAGCCTAGCTGACATCATATAATGAACGACAATGTTAAGCTCAGATCGAGTCTGAAATAAAATTTGGAGCGCACCTGAGCTTCAAAGAAGCCTAGCTGACATCATATAATGAACGACAATGTTAAGCTCAGATCGAGTCTGAAATAAAATTTGGAGCACACCTGAGCACCAAAAAAGCCTAGCTGACATCATATAATGAACGACAATGTTAAGCTCAGATCGAGTCTGAAATAAAATTTGGAGCACACCTGAGCACCAAGAAAGCCTAGCTGACATCATATAATGAACGACAATGTTAAGCTCAGATCGAGTCTGAAATAAAATTTGGAGCGCACCTGAGCTTCAAAGAAGCCTAGCTGACATCATATAATGAACGACAATGTTAAGCTCAGATCGAGTCTGAAATAAAATTTGGAGCACACCTGAGCACCAAAAAAGCCTAGCTGACATCATATAATGAACGACAATGTTAAGCTCAGATCGAGTCTGAAATAAAATTTGGAGCACACCTGAGCACCAAAAAAGCCTAGCTGACATCATATAATGAACGACAATGTTAAGCTCAGATCGAGTCTGAAATAAAATTTGGAGCACACCTGAGCACCAAAAAAGCCTAGCTGACATCATATAATGAACGACAATGTTAAGCTCAGATCGAGTCTGAAATAAAATTTGGAGCACACCTGAGCACCAAAAAAGCCTAGCTGACATCATATAATGAACGACAATGTTAAGCTCAGATCGAGTCTGAAATAAAATTTGGAGCACACCTGAGCACCAAAAAAGCCTAGCTGACATCATATAATGAACGACAATGTTAAGCTCAGATCGAGTCTGAAATAAAATTTGGAGCACACCTGAGCACCAAAAAAGCCTAGCTGACATCATATAATGAACGACAATGTTAAGCTCAGATCGAGTCTGAAATAAAATTTGGAGCACACCTGAGCACCAAAAAAGCCTAGCTGACATCATATAATGAACGACAATGTTAAGCTCAGATCGAGTCTGAAATAAAATTTGGAGCGCACCTGAGCTTCAAAGAAGCCTAGCTGACATCATATAATGAACGACAATGTTAAGCTCAGATCGAGTCTGAAATAAAATTTGGAGCACACCTGAGCACCAAAGAAGCCTAGCTGACATCATATAATGAACGACAGAACTAAGCTGAGTTCGGCCCCGTGGGCATAGAGTGTCTTCGTGCCTGCCACACGATATACACAAGAAAAATGGTCATTATGCCGTATCAACATTACGACAACTGACGTTATGCCAAATGGTAAAGACCTTTTGTAAACCTGCTCTTCCAGCGTACAATGATAAGCTACGAAATGTGTTTGTTGCATGATATACAGATAGGTTGGATAGGAAGGAAATTCTATTTTACGACAAAAAGTTTCTCATTAGTGTTTGTGAGTTGTACAAAATTAGGCGCCGTATCATAACGTCCAAGGCCATAATGTCCCAGGGCTTTATGGCGCATTTTTCCGGGGCATAACGTCCACACATGCAGATATGTCACGAAGTCCAAGGAAAGAAGGCACATAGGATATTGTGACGCATCCAAACTTTTGGACGTTATTTCGCAAAAAATGCGACTTAACGACCGGGACAGTATGGCCTCGGACGTTGTGATCCGGCCCCACAAAATTATACATGTGAAGTACCTATATAATCGAAAACTGCCTACAGCCTAGGCAGATGAACATGTTGTCATAAAAGAAGAAGAAAAGAACCAACTTACATGATTTTAAAATTGCGTCCCCAAGCCGGTGGCGTTGCGTTTCCAGCATCGGGACGTCTTTTTGCCACCGCAGTGTACAAACATAGACGTCGGTTTCTCCAGGTTTAAGGCATATTATTAGGACTTTCTCGCGATCTACTTGTCGACAAAATATTATTCTCGTTGATTTAGATCCTACTCGGCGCTAGGAAGCGGATTGGAGATACATTTGGCATCCGTTGCAATCGAGAGCAGTACATGCGACTGTAGCGCTTCCCACAAGTTGTCCAACGCGTTCGACATGATCGGATCCCGCTCGTACATCAAGTACAGGTCTTGGAGAACTTCGCCTCGTGAAATCAGGGCCAAGCGTACCAGACGCTTTACGAAAGAGGCCACTTGGCCTTCAGGAAGGAGGCCTTCAAAACGCAGAGCCAGCCTTTGTTGGTGTTTTCGGAGATATTCTGGATAAACGCCGTGCGGGCAGAATTCCTTCGGTGCCAGCAGAAGTAGACCACATCCATGTGAAACGAATATTCCAAAATCCGATTTATTAGATAAGTATTCAGTCAATCAGAGGACAGCATTGCTTGGAGCACCTGTCTCAGCTTGACCAGCGGGATGTAAACGTTGTCGGAACTGGCTTCCAGTGAATGTTTCGTTTCCGCCACAATCAGTTTCATGGCTGTGGCCAATGCTTGCGAAATCCCCGCCGGCTTTTCGTGTCCGAACGACTCTTTGTACTAGCTTGCAGTCACTGCTTGTGGGACGATCCGGATCATTAGTCAGCTAGTTTCAATGGCTGTACGATTATTAGTATCTTATTCCGTTTCAGCAGCAGAAAATGAATTCCACCACCAGCAGGCCAGGGCACTTTTTCGTTCATTTCTTCAAAAACGCGACGATTTTTATCAGATTGTTGGATGCGCTTTCCGGGGCAGCGAGGAACTCGCTAGCTTTGTCCTTCAGCTACCAGGAGATGGCCTTACAGCTGGATGACTGCTGTTGGTCGGAATTTGTAGACGACAATATCTTTGCTATTTAAAAAGCTGTTCGGACACTTGTTCACGCAGGCTATCGTACTTAAATAAATTACAAATTACTATTCTTCTTCTTCTTCTACTTCTGGTTGTGCGTGGTTGTCAACCACCCACTGCTAAATGGCACAGCACATTCGCTATAACGCCAGTCGGTTTCTTGTTATGGGAGCAAATTTGATTTGATTGTCATTTTAGTGCATCGTTGGGACATCATATGTTTATTTTGATTTCTTTGAGAAAGTTACATATGTTTTTCAGAGTTTCTACGTTCTTGTCGTCATACGCTTGTTGGATTGAGTAAAAAGGGTCAAGATTGTGTTTATCTCTGGGTATTACGTGTTTCACACATTGGAAAATTATGTGCTCCGAAGTGTTGAGGCAGTCGCACAAATCGCAGAACATCTCGTCTTTGATCATCATCTTGCTCAGCCAGAAAGGCGAGTAGTCATGGCCCCCCGGATAAAAACTAACCATAGGGTGTATGGTGAAAACCATTCCTGCACCATACAGTGTACCAGCTACAATAAAGTGTATTGTAATGAAATGGTTCGCTATACTATACATTTACATTGGATTTTTATGTAACAATATATTATACTGTTTTTCTTACGTTTGAACCATTCACTTTTCCGAAACATTATTTTTCCGTGAATTTTTAATTATTTCTGGTGTTCGATTTGAATAGATCGTATGTTTGCTGTGATTCCTATGCAGATTCGACCTATTCAAATCGAACACCAGATTTATTCAGTTCAAGATTTTTTCCGTGCTTTGTTTTGTTGATGTTTGTGACTTTTTTGATGCAAAGGAAAGGAAAGAGAAAAAAGTGAATAAGTGGAAACATCAATTTAACCTTTTGGAATCGATTTTTTTCGCCGCTGTCGGCCCAACCTCACTGATGTCGAACATGTTTGTTATGCTCGGTTTCATCGCCGGGGTCATATATGACCCCTCCGGCTCCAAAGGGTTAATGCCAATAGCATGTTTAAATCAGTGGTAAACCAGATGTCCTAAGAACTGCAGATCCAAGCAGGGGTCCAAGAGATATGGCGGGCTAGGTGTGTAGAGTGCGATGAGAGAAATACGAATGCAATGTAGGCTAACCCGGAAAGATGCAGGTCAGATTACCGTAAATCAGTAGATGAGTTCAACACTATTCTTTCTGTATTTGCATTTAGGGGAGTTTTCTCCTCTTCTCTCATGTGAACTTGCCTTCGACCACAATCGAATCAAATGCGGTTGACAAACTTTATCTTTGACGTAGAGCCATCTTTAACATATGGACTGGACTGAACACTGAAATGACTTTTAATATAGGTTCGTCTGCGGGTTCGCTTTTTAACCTAACTTATATTTGAATCGAACTTGACAGTTATCTCATGAGTTGTTATGTATTTCAAACTTTAGTCAAACTGGTGCCTCAATATTGCAATAACGGTTAAGCACGCTGTAATGATACTTATGTACCTCATGCAACTACATTAGTGGTCTAATAACACTTAGCGCGCTCGGCATAGTTCCATCATGCCGCTCAAAGTGTTGCCACAAATAATGCTTTGTTTGCAAAACCCGGTTATCTGGCTGGTGGGGCATGGGAGCCTAAGCTTCAACTGTTAATGCAATCAGAGACTACTCAGACTTAGACGTGGGCGATCCTATATATGAAGGGTTATCCAAAACGCTCTTGAGAATTCCCAAAGCGCATTCTAATAAATCTAATAAGCCTAAAGATGCCATTAACAGGAGGAAAATGGCAAGATAATATAACAATATATGGTTTATGTAATGTAAAACAATTCAACATAACAAAAGAGAATCATTCCAAAACCATTTGATTAAATGTATAACCAGTAGTGAAATTACAATTAAAAACAATTTATTTACGGTACATTTTATTGTTTGAAACCATTCATGTACCATACAATGTACGGTATATTTAAACCCACGTATCAGTATTTTGAACAATTCATTAACAATAAAATGTATGGTTTTGCAAAAAAATATATATGGAGAAAAATATTTTTTTATATTGTTACGATACTTAACAACCTGTATAATATATTGTAAAAATCTTATTTACAATTCACGATATGGTGTCCTACATTACATCTTATTGTTTTTGTATTTTTATTTTTACAGTGGTGTCTATTGTAAAAATATGGTTCTAAATAGTACTGTTACAATATAACGTTCGGTTTTTCTACTGTATTTTTTATTCGGGCCGCTAGCAGTCGGTTGAGGGTCCTCGTTTCGGTGTTGGTGAGTGGTAGGTTGTGAAACCACGATTTGGTGTTGATTGTGGTTTGAATCTTAAAGAATTTTCTTCCTTTACCGTACTCTTGGGTGTAGTTCACGTACCACTGTTGGACGTCTGTAGAAATGGCTTGTTTGATCGAGTTGTAGGCGTCGTGAGGTAGAATCCTATTTTGAATGGTTTCGTTAGCGTGGAGTCCCGCCTTGGCCAGACTGTCGGCGATCTCATTGCCCTCCAGTCCAACGTGTCCTGGGATCCACTGTATGCAAGTATTTTGTGAGGCTGCTTTCTCTATGATTGCTTGTATGATCTCGTCTCTTTCTGTCTCTTCCAGTTGACTACTGACAAGTTCGCAACCCGACTTTGAGTCAGTTAGAATAACCGCATTCTCAATATCGTTTTCTTCCAGGTACTGTAGTGCTATCAGGATTGCCTCCAGCTCCGCTGTCATTGTACAAACCGAGTTCTGTAGTTTCAAGCTGAGTTTAAAACTACTTGTTGCGTCGTAGATTCCTATGCCACAAAGTTCGTCGTCCTTTGATGCGTCCGTGTAGATTTTCCTATGGTTTTTATACATTCCCAGAGCCAGCTGTTTAAGTATTCTTGGGGACGTATTCCTTTTCGTCCATGCACCGTCGTCTATTTCTGCTTCGATCCTCGCTGTAGTTCTTTGCTGCACCGACTTCGTATGTGTCACTTTGTCGAAAATGTCCTTGTATTTTTCGAAGATCTCCTCTTGGTATGTCAGCTTTTCCCCGTCTCCAGCATTCAACTCCAGTAGTTGTGTCCAGACCAGGGATTGGAATTGTGCATGTTTTATTAGCTCTTTGGCAGTTGTTAGCTTCCTACGGAACTCCAAAGGAGGCTGACTGGCAATGGCGCATAGCGTGTTGATTGGCGTCGTTTTAGAGCAGCCTGTGACCCTTCTTAGGCATACGTTGTTAGTTACAGTCAGTTTGTTTAAGTTGCTCTTTGCCGCGTTTGCATATGCCGAAGCACCGTAGTCGAGATAACTCCGTACTATAGAATTGTATAGTAGGTTCAGTGTTTGCGGGTGTCCTCCGCATTTTGTGGCACTGATGACCTTCAACATGTTTATCCTGTCGGTTGCTCCCCTTTTCAATTCCCGGATGTGAGCTCCAAACGCTATGCTCCGATCCATAGTCAGCCCTAGGTATTTGTGAGTATTTACAGTTTCTATGTTCATGCTCCCGATTTTCAGGTTCAAGGTCTTTTGGTTCCTTTGAAAGAGAATTACTTTGGTTTTGTTCTCATTTATTTTTAGGTTCAATTGCTCAGAACTGGTTTTAAAGGTGTCAAGAAACCTTTGAGCCCGACATTGTAGCTGTTCCCTAGTTTCCCCTGCTACAATTGCCATAAAATCATCGGCGAATTGTACCAGGATGACTCCTTCTGTTGCTGCTTCGTGTAGTTGTGCCGTGTAGATGTTGAACAACATCGGTGACAGCACGTCCCCTTGTGGCAGTCCGTCACCGACGCTTCTTTCGACTAACCGCTTTCCTACCTGTATTTGCACAATTCTGTCTTGGAGGAAGTTCACAATCCAATTTGTGATTTCAGCTGGAGTTTCATAGCCATACAGTATTCTTTCTAGAGTCTCTGTTTTGACCGTATTATAGGCGTTTGACAGATCAATGAAGATTGCCCCTGTGACTTTTCCTTCCCTTTTTAATGAGTTTATACTGTTAATAACATAGTTCAAACATGTTGTAGTGGAGCTATGCTTCCTAAAACCGAACGATGCCGCTGGCAGAATTGGGTTTTCTTGTACGAAATTGGTTAGTTCTGCTAGGACCGCTGAGTTGATCACTTTCAATGAGCAGTTAAGCATTGATATTGGACGCAGGTTTTCCACCATATTCGGATCCTTCCCCGGCTTGGGTATCGCGATCACCTTAATCTTTTTCGTGTCGGAATCGATTCTTCCCTCTTTCCACATACGATTCAAATCTTCTATCAGCTTGTCTCTAACCTCCCTTTGGACGCTCCTTAGTACCTCGTAGCTGATTCCATCCGGACCAGCTGCCGATGCTTTCTTTTTTCTGCTTAAGATATCGTTCCACTTCGTCACATTCATAATGTCGTAATCTACTTTCACACTTATTTGTTGTTCCACTGGTTCACTAAACGGAAAGTTTTTATTCAGAAATTGAGTAGCTGCTTCTTCCTCTTCATGTACAATGTTAGGCTGACTTCGTTTCTTCCTTTTTCCCGTTAACCCATTAACTTTTTTCCATAACTCTTTACTACTCGTACTGGGATCTATTCCTTTGACAAATTCTTTAAACTTTTCTCTCATTGCCTGGTTTTTTTCCCTCGTGAACAACCCTTCTAGTCTTTTCATTTCTATCAGGTCACTTAACGTTCCACTCCGGTTAAACTTTGCTCTAGCTTCGTTTTTACACTTCCAAGCTTCTTCCACTTCTTCATTCCACCAAAACTTTGGCTCAAAGCGATTTTTTTGTTTTGCCTGTTTCAGAATTGTTTTCATCTCCTGTTGTAAACTAGCTAACCCATCTACTCGCGTTTCGTCTAACTTCTCTACTTCCTCTTTCACTTTCTTCCGGTTTAAGAAAAAACTAACCTTTGGCTGTTGGTCCCTGGAGATGACGATGTGGCCTACCAGATGTCTGCTACCTATCCCGTATTGCAAGATTTCCATGCTCGTGTCCTGATACAGACCCGGGGACACCATGACCAGATCGATCGTCGATGGTCTTTTATTCAGTTGCGCTGGTATGAAAGTTGGTTCGCCGTTGTTTAGTAAGATGATATCTTCGTCGTTGATGAAATCAAACAGCACTCCTCCTTTAGCGTCCGAGTGATGTTGATCCCATAGTCTGTGATGTGAGTTGAGGTCTCCCCCAATCAACACCGATCTAAACCCTTCCATTTTCTTTGCCAAGCTTGTTAAGAAACTTTTCAGTTCATTCGCCGATGTATTTGGTGCTACATATACTGCTATAACCACTAAATCCATGTTTTTGATGAATCTACCCACGCACTGGATGTTATCCGTCGAATCCACCTCAAAATCTCTACTTTTGACCGACTCGTGTATGATGATCATAGCTCCACCATACCCATCGAATCTTGAACAATAGTAGTTGTTGTAACAAGGAATTCTGTACTTGCTGTTCTCGTATTCTTTCTTCGTCCAGCTTTCTGATATCAATCCAACCGTATATTGTTCTTTTATTAGTACCCTTGCAAGCTCTGCTTTATTTTTCTCTATACTCTGAATATTGCACTGTATGATTTTAAATGACATCAGTTTTGTTCATTTATTTAGTTCTGTTCTGTTCTCTTATTTTTTTCGTTTTTGCTCCCTACCGACTGGCTTACCTGTTCTTGTCCTGTGTGACCGCCACAAGCGAGGCTGTATGCGCCACTTTCATCGCTGTCACTGGTGACTTCCATGTTCTGTTGTGCTCCTTCCCGTGTCTTTTGTGCCGCCATTTGCATTTGGTGAAGTTTCCACTGGAATTTTTCGAACTCATCTGTCTTGTAACGATTGAAGAGGGCCGTTCCATTCCTCGTTACTTCGTCGTCTGTCCTTCGCTTTTTGTCGTTGAACACTTCTACCTCGTTGCCTATGATTTTGTTCGACGCCTCCTCTGACGTACGTTTTGGGTTGTGTTGTTTGCGTGTTCCGTCCGTTGTCTTTCGTTTGTCCATGGGGTTCGTCCGGATGTTCACATTGCTTGGTCGATGCGCCACTTTTGCGTATGAGTTGATTAGCGTGGGGAAGTCCTCTGTGTTTTCCAGTAGGCTGAACCGATTCTGGGTGTAGATAGGGAATTGCTCCTGCGCTTCGAGTGCCGTAAGATTCGTTTTCGCCAATATGACCTTCAAGTTGTTTTGTCGGATTCGTTCAGGGCACGTTGCATCTCCTGACTTATGTCCCTCTTGCTTGCAGTGCGCGCACCTTGCCGGCAAAGCGCATTGCCCGTATCCTTGCTCGTCATGGTTCATTGCACAGGTTTCGCATCTCTGCCGCGACCGACAGTTGTTGGTGCGGTGGTTGTATCGAAGGCAATTTTGACAGAAAACCGCCTTGCTGACAAATGGCTTGACTTGGTTCGTACAGCAGAACATACGAACTTCACATGGCAGTTGATTGCTCCGAAACGTCACGCTGATCCTTGTGGTAGGAATCTTCTGATCGTTCTCGTATTTGTGCAGCCTGGAAACGCCCAGGATTGGCACTTTGCAGGTTATGCTTTCCATAATCTCCTCCGGTGTCATCTCCAGCGGGACGCTGGTAACAACACCTGACACCGTCAAAAAGTGCTTGGGAATGTACGCCTTGTAGTTCTGCATCCGGAGTGATTTGTCCGCTTGGATTTTGTTCGCCGTCTGTGGGGTCCTAACCAGAACCAGCACCTTGTTGCGTCCCAACGGTTTGAGGTTAAGTACGTTTTCTTTGTACTCCTTCGATTTGGCCAGAATTTTTCCTACTGCGAGCTTGTTGATGTGTGCGTCATCCTGCTTCTCGTTCAACTGTACGATAACTCTGTATGGTCCCGCGTCGGTTTCTTCATACTCGTATGTCATCCATTGTCTCTCGTCTAGGCCAGATTTCGGCGTTCCGCCTCCTGGGTCGGGACTCCCCGGTCCCGTCATTTCTCCCGTGTTTCTACTTCCTTTTGGTTTTGCAAAACTTTCTTCACTCTAGTCCCAAAAAATCACTTCAAACAAACTCCAATATTCCACTCGCTAAACTCTCGAAAAATCACTTTCTCAAAACCACGTGTGCTTTCGTCGGAGGTTTTCGACTGAGAGGATTTTTTGACAAATTACTATCACTGCTGCAAAATAATAATCATTTACCTAATCAAAACAGAGACGATCTGACAAAAAAACCGTTGACGAATTTGCTAGCGGAATATCAACTGACGTCTAAGGGCGCAGCCAAAAATCACGGCCGGCTTCGCCTACCACACTAATACCAACACGAGCCGTCAAATGACACTTGTTTCGGAGAGTTTCGCGGCGGAGCAACTACGGCGGCCCACAAATTTCCAGAGCACTTTGCAAAAAGGGCTTGTGAAGCTGGCTAAACAATTCAATAAGTCCAATCAAATTCTTTCTTTTAATCACATATCTTTCTTATCACAAATTGCAAAGATTTCCATAAAGCCTAACTTATGAAACGGCCTTCAAACAATTCATAATGATTCGAACTTGGCTTTTGTTGGAAATAAAAACACAGGCGAGGCTCCTTGTTCTAATCCCAGGCACTGACTGACATCGCTACCAGCGCAGTGTCTCTCCTTTATTCAATCTAGATATAACTTGTTTACAATTTATTTCCATTTACCTACCAGTTGATACCTGGCTCCTCGCAGAGCTGTGTGATGCACCTTCAACCATTTACCTACCAGTTGATACCTAGCTCCTCACTGAGCTGTGTGATGTACCTCCAAGGATGTACCTACAATCCAACAGCTTTTATATATGTTTTAGCAACTCCGCATTATGGTTATGGATTACTGCACGAATTTATGCTGGTCTGCTTACTCTCACACGAAATTTGACATTTGAGCGGTATCGGCACTACAGTAGCAGCAGAACTAACGAATTATGAATGTGTTTTGTCAATGTGTTCTTACCAATGAACATCTCTTTTACTGCAATTACTCAAGATAGCTCAAGATAAATCATAAATAGATTAAATTGGCTTTCCCTAACAACCTTTTGGTCATATGCTTTTATGGTTTGCATGGAGCGCGAGCTTCGGATAGTCTCTGGTGTGAAAGTGTCCTATGGATTCAACCTTGAGCATAGGCGGCAAGGGAGAGGTGCTTCAAAATTTCGGTAAAAGGTACCCGGATAAAAACTAACCATAGGGTGTTTGGTGAAAACCATTCATGCACCATACAGTGTACCAGCTACAATAATGTATATTGTAATGAAATGGTTCACTAAAAGCTTCGCACATTGTAGCTACTACAGTCCCGATTCGTTCGTTGGCGGCTCGTTAGATGGGCTGTCTCGATGGTTGGATGTTCGCTAGTTGGGGCAAAACCCAACTAAAAAGCACTGTCAATGTCAAAATCGATGTCAAAACGAGTTTGACGTCTGACCGTCGTCGCATCGCAGCTCCTGTATACAGACCGTTTGCGCAAGTATGTGAGTGTTTCGTGACGTATTTCTCGTCACTTGCGTGTGTCTATAGAGCATTTTGATCAGTTGTCAGTTGCCCCAACGAACGAACACGATTCGCTAATCGGGGCGCAGTCGTGACCCAACGAGCGAATCCTCACTGTATACATTTACATTCGATTTTTATGTAACAATATATTATACTATTTTTTTTACGTTTGAACCATTCACTTTTCCGAAACATTATTTTTCCGTGCATTATTAATTATTTATTCAGTTTTAGTTTTTTTCCGTGCTTTGTTTTGTTGATGTTTGTGACTTTTTTTATGCAAAAGAAAGGAAAGAAAAAAGTGAATAAGTTGAAACATCAATTTAAAAGTAAAAAGAAAATCGCGTTAAGTACTTTTCCTTTGAAATCCACTGAGAATCAAAGGAACAGTACTTACCGCGATTTTTTTTTACTTACGGATATTCCCCTAACAAGCCCAGGTTAATCATCATCATTAATTTAAAGTCAATAAAATGTTTAAATAAGTAGTAAACCAGATCTCTGAAGAACTGCAGATCCAAGAGATATGGTGGAATAGGTATGTAGAGTGCGATGAGAGGAATACGATTGACGTACTTTATCGTAGAGCCATCTTTAACATATGGACTGGACTGAATACTGAAAGAAATTCTAATATAGGTTCGTCTGTGGGTTCGCTTTTCAACCTAACTTATACTTGAATGGAACTTGACAGTTTTCTCATGAGTTGTTATGTATTTCCCCGTGTATTTCAAACTTTGGTCAAACTGGAGCCTCAATATTGCAAAAACGGTTAAGCACGCTGTAATGATACTTATGTACCTCGTCACCCACTTCATGCAACTACATTAGTGGTCTAATAATACTTAGCGCGCTCGGCATAGTTCCATCATGCCGCTCAAAGTGTTGCCACAAATAATGCTTAGTTTGCGAAACCCAGTTATCTGGCTGGTGGGGCATGGGAGCCTAAGCTTCAACTGTTAATGCAATCAGAGACTACTCAGACCTCGACTCAGACTTAGACGTGGGCGATCCAATATGAAGGGTTATCCAAAATGCTCTGGAGAATTCCCAAAGCGCATTCTCATAATGCTAATAAGCCTAAGATGCCATTAACAGGAGGAAAATGACAAGATAATATAACATTATATGGTTTATGTAATGTAAACCAATACAACATAACAAAAGAGAAGAATTCCAAAACCATTTAATTAAATGTATAACCAGTAGTGAAACTACAATTGAAAACAATATATTTACGGTACATTTTATTGTTTGAAACCATATGTGTACCATACAATGTACGGTTTATTAAAACCCACGTATCAGTATTTATAACAATTCATTTACAATATAATGTATGGTTTTGCAAAAAAATATATATGGAGAAAAATATTTTTTTATATTGTTACGATACTTAACCACCCGTATAGTATATTGTAAAAATCTTATTTACAATATACTGTATTGGGTTCTACATTACATTTTATTGTTTTTTTATTTTTATTTTTACAGTGGTGTCTATTGTAAAAATATGGTTTTAAATAGTACTGTTACAATACAACGTTCGGTTTTTCTACTGTATTTTTTATTCGGGTAGAGGGGCTGTACTGCACGATATGATGACCGACCATAAATACAATTTTTGATGTGGCGCTGTTCACACAGACTTTGGTCAGACCCCTCCCCCCCTAATACCCCGGACATACATGTGATACGAGTGTGATTCCTGTACAACGGTACGCAGTGTCAAGAAAATTTTAACAAGACTGACTTGACTGACTTGATGGCACTCATTTCAAGCGCAATTGTACAGTGATTCTTGTATCACATGTGTGTCATAAGTAGGTGTTCATCTAATCCTATTTGAACGGGATTTAGACTGTGAAAATAAGCTAATCATGTGCGATTGGGGAATCGAGTTCAATTCTGTGCCTTCAGGGGAAAAAGATGACCAACTGGCTCCGTAGCTTGGAGGAAAGAAGCGTTCGTCTAGCGATTTGGGAGTCGTGGGTTCGATTCCCTCCGGAGCACGTGGATTTCTTTTCACAATTCAAATATCAATTTGTTCATCCAACACGTGTTTCTGTTGTGTGCATGAATGTCAAAGCAATCCATTATATTCGAGTTTCCTTTATTTTGCCGCGATCGTGTGGTCATCCGTGAGGAATGCGTCAAATACCGATAGTGGTAATTTGTTTTTTTTTGTCAAATCTGGTACGTTTGGTAGGTTTTGTATTTTGTATAAATGATATCAGTCACAACCGACGTTTTGCATACAGAACAATACCACACAGCCTTCAGTGAATAGAAGGCAAACTTGTTAGTGAAGCTTTAGTCATCATTATTATCGAAATAACCTTTTGCTTCCATAGAGTTGATGTTTTCGTAAGAGAAATTGGTAATTTTAAACCATGGTTTCGTTATACACCTTAACTGCCCATCAAAACACATCGTTTGAGCATGTTCCAAAAGAAATGGCAAGGATGTTCTTTCAAAGTTTTCCAAACAGCTTGGATTATGCTTCGCATTGCAACCATGCTCAGACGTGGTCCTGACTAGACATATATTCCATACTTCCTAATAAGATGCTCTTACCGTTATTTGTGGATTCCATTCCTCGAGCAAAGAAACCATCATTTTCCACATGATATTCTTTTCGGGATTGTCCACCACTACGACTTTCAAACTTGGTAACCGGTAGAGGCAGTGCAGGCCCCGGTCTGTAACAGCCGTTCTTCGAAGATTCAGCACCTCTAATGCGGGAAATGAACTGCCGGATACTCTGTCCAAACACCAATCGTCGAATTTTGCTACATTTTCAAACGACAGATGTTTGAGGTAGCGTAACCGTCGGATATTCTCCAACCCTTCGTAGAATAGATTCATGTTGTCGCATTTGATCTCTTCCAGTACCAAATTTGGCACGAAATTGGTTGGTAGATTGTAGTCTTCTTCCTTGTCCATCTGGATCCATTCCTTTTGACCGCGAAACCTGATTGAAGGAGTTGTTGAAATAAGCTTTTATTAAATTTCAAATTAAAATTTCTTACCTCACGGAACCACCTCTGTGCACTACAAAATGCGCCGATGCCAAATCCTCGCCCAGAGTACTATGCCGTTCCGGGATGAATTTCTGCATGTACGCTTCGGTTCCATCTTTTCGGGCTTGCCACCATTTTTTGATGCCGGAAGGGGTCAGGTCGACTGGCTGTTGCATCCTTTCAATCAGCTCCGCGTTCCGATTAGTGGAGGCGAACAGTTTGAAACTGCTTTGGAAGGTGTCCGGGTGTTCGCTCATTGGTGTGCGCCACAGCAGTTTCTTTTTGTCCTGTTCGATTTCACTCTTGATACGAGCCAATCGTGGGTTTTCCGACTTATCTTCGTTGAGCCGGCGAGCACTGGTAAATATCGAACGCGTAAAAATACGGTTTTTATGAAGATGCAACATTTTTACTATTGAATAACAATCCCGCAAGCTAAAAATTTTGTGAAATCGTGCACGGAACCGCCAAACTACCCAAAATTGAGTTCTTTTGACGCAACCCCATAGTTCGGCCCAATAAGCCAAATTTGAGTAAATCAATTAAACTCACACTAGGTAAATTGCCTTCACCTCCAGCAAAAACATTTACTTAAGAGTAGGTAAATTCAACCCAAGACCCCCCCTCATTCAACCCAAATTTGAGTAAACCTGCATTTACCCAAAATTGGCTTATTGGGCTCAAGGACCCCCGTTAGGTAGATGCATCTCTGTTTGTTTTTGACAACATCGGTGAGGGAAAGAGGGAAAACAACCTAATTTTGGGTAACTAGTTTATTCGATATACTCAGCTTTGAGTAAAATCGACCCAAAAATTAGGTAGTTTGATTTCTCCGTGTGAGGATGTTTACCGAAACTGACAGACAGAGGAACGAAAAACGCCACAAGGGGTCGAGACAAAAACATTTCGGAACTCAATAGGGCTGTGACTTCTCTCATCTTGTTACACTGTAACTTGAAATCAGCGATTATATAAAATAACTAAACTAAATAAAATTTTAATCGTTGGAAAATAATTTATTCATTGGTTTTAATACGGTAAGACTTTCTCAGGAAAAATTATTTCAGATAAAATAACCTCAAGCAAAATTAAATTCCAAGCTTGATGACCTTTCTCCTCCTTAATAATTTACATTTAGCTTTCGCGTACAAAGTGTGTCTTGTAGTGTGCCATTTCTACAAACCTTGCATTTTGTGAGTGTCTCGTGTCGTTGCGTCCGTCGTGTGCAGCGAGTGCCTTCAGCTTCAGCATCAGCTTTGCTTGCTTGAGTCGAGTCGAGTCTGTCCAACACACTTGACAGTCGAGCGAAAAATTTGGTGGGCTCTCCTTCGAAAAGGTGCAAAAATCGTCATCTGCGTATCGAATGGTCAATTTTACCACCGTTTTCATCCTGGATCAGGATAGTTTCTAGCACATTATCTGCTGCCCCGTTTCCGCCACCAGCCGAGGTAAGTTTTTGCGATGGAAACCATCGGGATCGCATGGAAAATTGATCAAATATTTTTGCTTTCTGCGAACTCGGGGGAAAAAATAAACGAAAACAGCTCCAACATGGCCGGCCGAGGAAAAACCAACATAAACATTGAGGAGGATGTTCGCATCGCCATTCACTACATGATCGACAAGTTCGTCCAGGACGAGAAGCTGAACGAGTTTGACTTTCCGGCTTCGTTCACTCGGGAGCACCGGGCCTACATCCACGATTACGTCAAAAACAAATCGCTCAAGTCCAGGTCCCATGGGAAAGGTGAGTGAACTTCCTTTTGCCACTGTCTATGCTGCCCACCCAGTTTGATTGAGTATACGGTTTGTGCAATGAAATCGCTTGAATGCTACGGGGCAAAAGTTTTATGCTGCCACTGTTTCTGTTTTGCGAAAATCTGTGATGATGGCTTTTGCCTTTGAATAATTGATGTTTTGTTATTTCTCTTTAGCTACTGTCTTGATTTATTTGAACAAAAGATATTTTGCACAGTATTGTTCGATGTACAGGTGTTTTTCGATGTGAGGAATACTTTGATTTTCAGTCTGTATAGCAGAAATTCAAAGGAATAAAAACAAACCAATGATTTTTGAAATTAAAAATTGTTTAATGTTCGATGTTTGTTATCACCGAAAAAGTAATCCCATGTTGGTTTTCATTATATGATAAACTTATTATATATTAACAACTACAGGTAAATATGCTCAATTATTGTCAACACGGCTCGCAATTTTCAGTGTTGAGGAATTCTTCCAATTCTACGGATTCTTTCAGGAAATGCTCCAGAGATCCCTACAGGAATTCATGCAGGCATCCCTTCAGTAATTCTTCTTGGTATTACTACTGAATTTTCTGTGGAAGATTCCTTCAAGAATTTTTCTTGATACCATTTTATTGAATCTTCTTGGAAATCCAACAGGATTTCCTCTTACGTTTCCTTCAGAAATTCCATCTGGGATTCTCTCGAGATTTTCAGCTGGGATTTCTGATAAGATCATATTATCATTTTTTGGGATTATTTTAGAAAACTTTCCTGGAATTCTATCTCGCAATCCAGCTAGGATTACTTTCAAAGTTTCCCCCGGGATTGTTTTGGGAACTCAGCCTAGGTTTCTTCGGAAATTCCAACCGACAGGGTGTCTACTACCTTGAGAAACTTGGAAAATCGGGAATCTGTGGGGTATGAACAAAGCTGAGTAGCATTTCCCATGCATGTATTTCCCCTAGCAAGAATCAGTGACAGCCAGCACCATGACGGGGTCGTCGTCAGTGTGATGCTGCCTCATTGACGAGTGCACTGTTGGCGGAGCAAGTTGCCATCACCGTGAGGTTCCGTATTATGCCAAGTGATTCTACTGCAGTTTGCTATGATGGCTGGGAACGGATTGTTCCTGGGAGTTGCCCGGCATTCACATTGGCGATCCTGCCAGGAGTGCATCATAATCAATAACAAGTTAATCATAAAATAGGTAGAATCACTTGGCATAAAAACAGTGAGAGAAAACAAATCGTTTTGGTGTGTGAAGTGTGTGGTGGTGCTACAAACACAGTGAAGTGGGTGTTGCAATTCTGCGGTTCCTGGAGAAAGCTAGAGCGCGGAAAGTTTTTGTTTTTCCAACCGCGTTCTGTTTTAGCCTTGGTTCTAGCACAAACACATGAACGAAGGCGCGGTGACGTGGTTGATTTTTGTTGTCGACTGGTAGCACGCTGTGGATAGGTGGTCGGTCGATGATTGCATGCATGTTTCTTCATGTTCTTGCTCGGCATGGATGGTCGCGCTTTCGTTGATTCCTCGGATCGTACATGCTCGTGTTGTCGCTCGGTTGAACGGTAAATGCAAACAGGTTGATGTGCATGATGGTAGAGGTGTTTGGCTATTGTGAATGTTGCCGTAAAATACTCGCGGCATTGGTTGGTTGGGTTGGTTTTTTGCTCGGGTTTTTTTGGTTGGGCAAATTAATGGCGTGTCGAACCGCCGAAAATTTTTCTGCATAAGGAAAATGCAGGGACGTGTAATGAAAACCGTCCAAGGAAACGGCATTTTTTGGATAACCGCCGAAAATTATTCTGCATAAAGAAAATGCAGGGACGTGTAGTGAAAACCGTCCAAGGTAAAGGCGTCGTTGGATAACCGCCGACAATTTTTCTGCATAAAGAAAATGCAGGGACGTGTAATGAAAACCGTCCAAGGAAACGGCATTTTTTGGATAACCGCCGAAAATTATTCTGCATAAAGAAAATGCAGGGACGTGTAGTGAAAACCGTCCAAGGTAAAGGCGTTGTTGGATAACCGCCGACAATTTTTCTGCATAAGGAAAATGCAGGGACGTGTAGTGAAAACCGTCCAAGGTAAAGGCGTCGTTGGATAACCGCCGACAATTTTTCTGCATAAGGAAAATGCAGGGACGTGTAATGAAAACCGTCCAAGGAAACGGCATTTTTGGATAACCGCCGAAAATTATTCTGCATAAAGAAAATGCAGGGACGTGTAGTGAAAACCGTCCAAGGTAAAGGCGTTGTTGGATAACCGCCGAAATTTTTTTCTGCATAAGGAAAATGCAGGGACGTGTAATAAAAACCGTCCAAGGAAACGGCATTTTTGGATAACCGCCGAAAATTATTCTGCATAAAGGAAATGCAGGGACGTGTAGTGAAAACCGTCCAAGATAAAGGCGTTGTTGGATAACCGCCGAAAATTTTTCTGCATAAGGAAAATACAGGGACGTGAAATGAAATCCGTCCAAGGAAATGGCGTTATTGAAAAACTGCCGAAAATTGGCTTCTTAAACGGTGTTGAGATAATTCAATATTCTGAATCTGCATGCAAAACTGAGCCGAAATCCAAATTTGCATGAATTTTGGTGCCCGGGAACCTATTTTAAAATCAATTTGAAGTTTGTATGGGAGCGATTTGTCGAATCACCCCTCGTCGCATTTTGTACTGGGCGGAGCTGTCAAGCAGTTGCCCAGCTGTCAAAAGGTGATTTCAAAAAATCTCTTTAAAATTGATTTTGGGTACCAAAATGAAGCTCAAAAAATCTGAAAAAAATCACAGTGGCTCAGAAAAAGGTGCTCTTTCGAATAAAATAAAAAAAAATCAATACATTTTTCAAAATTTAAAAACCCAATTGTTTGCATCAGGAAAATGCAGCGATGTGTAAAGAAACCCGTCTGAGGAAATGGCGTTGCATGATAACTGCCGAAAGCTGTGCGTGAGGAAAATGCAGGGACGTGTAATGAAAACCGCCCATAAAAATTGCATATCGTAAAACAGTTTAAAATTCAAGTACGCAATGAAAACATATCTACTGAAAATATGTTGTAGAACCTCTTTCGAACTCGTTTGGTAGAATCTATTTTCGTATAATGAAGGATATTTGTGTGTTATATATGGTCCATCTGTACCATCACATTGAAGCATTGAAAGTGGAGTTGTATGATATACGGAATCTTTAGTCTGATAAATATCAAATTCGTTAATCTCTTGTTTTTTTTCTTTTTTTTTTTACAAATAATTCTTACAAAATATGTTCGTTTTCGTTGAATGCGTCGAATTTTCGCAATCGTGAATAACGATTGATTTGAGTGAGAGAAAAACAGGGCCGGATACATAACGAGACGTGCGCTTGAAGGAGAGAAGACGCATCACCCAACTGCGTGTGTTGTAGTTATTTTTATTGGAGCTCGGCAAAACCCCATAGATGATCGGTTAGCATTGCAAGTTATCAATCAAATGATATAGGTTCGATATTAACAAAAGTGCGTTTACTAAACAAAAAGTAAATGTGGCCATTCGTCTTAATTCTTGTATCTTGAAGTGTATTGACCGTCCAGTTCCAAACTGTTCACGACCATTTGAAACAGTCGACGTTTCAAACGGTCGGTGAACGGTTGCTGACGGATTTGACAGCAAAAATGAGCGGGAAAGATTTCGCGCGCATACGCGTATTGTCTATCCGGTTGGAATCAAGACCGACATTCAATCTAAAATTGTCATTTTCTTTGTCCACAAGTGTCGCAACTGTTTCGCATCTAGTGCGCTGTGTTGCTGACAGCAACGGGAAGGATGCGCGCTACCTTTGACATGATTGAAAAACGTCGCGAGTTGGGTCGCGTCGCGACTTGATTGCGCGAAGTCCGGTTTGGTGGCGGCCCGACAATATTTAAAAACATTCAATTGGTGAAACAAGGACAGCTGACCGGGCGCCAACTGATTCCTTGATCAGCTGTTGCCGGCAGCCAAGCCGCCAGCTTTTTGGCGCGGACGTCAGGGGTGTTCAGATGCAATGTTTATCAATTAATAAATTTATGAGGATATTTTTTTCCGCGATAAATGTTTTGCATTTTCTAAAATAAGGTGTAATAAAGGCAATTTACATAAGAACCAAGATAATTACCTATGTTTGAAGTTCTTGAAGACCTGAATGTTTGGAATAATGATGTGCTCGAAACTAACGAGCCTGGATAAAACAAAGAGGAGAAACGTCAAAATTGGAACAGTCGATCTAGTGTCATCCCCATAGTTCCAATCGAGCAGGAGACCTGTCAAAACGACAAGGATTCTCCACTTTGGTATACTCGAGACACTTTACTCGAAACCAATTTGCTGATTGATCGATTTCTATAGAATACATCGAGAACCCCCTCGATATTCGACGACTGTTCTGAACAGTTTCACAAACAGTCGGGATAATCCAACTTTGAACTGAATACACAATATCTTGTTGCATTGGTCTAGGGGCAAGACACTGTGCAAACGAAAGCAACTCTGAGAAATTCTGAGTTACTCCTTTTATCGATGATCGACGAAATTTGTTGAAAGACATCGCTAAAACTGCAATTTTCATTCAGCACACGCAACACTTTGGCAGTTTGACATTGGTGCCAGATCACACTTTGGCATAAATGGGAGAAATTCTGAGGAACTGTGAGGAATTCTCAGCAACACCTCGAGCACAGATTTGCTCTCGTTAGATCTGTCTCGCCCCTAGGCATTGGTGCCATAAGGATGAAGAGAACGAAATTGAGGGTTTGAGCGTAAAAATAACAAGCCTGCTAGTAAGAAAACTTTTTTTTTCGGAGAAGAGGGAGAATGTGGGGTATGAACAAAGCTGAGTAGCATTTCCCATGCGTGTATTTCCCCTAGCAAGAATCAGTGACAGCCAGCACCATGACGGGGTCGTCGTCAGTGTGATGCTGCCTCATTGACGAGTGCACTGTTGGCGGAGCAAGTTGCCATCACCGTGAGGTTCCGTATTATGCCAAGTGATTCTACTGCAGTTTGCTAAGATGGCTGGGAACGGATTGTTCCTGGGAGTTGCCCGGCATTCACAGAATCCTCTGTGATATTTTATTTAAAGCTTAGTTTCTTGTTGCCAAGTAGAGCGCTCAAGTAAAATTCCACCTTTTCCCGCAAGTAATTTTGACAACTGATCCAGTATGGGGAGTGTGGTGATATCCTGCGGAGACCATAGGCTGACATGAGGGGAAGTATTCGAGTATCGGTGTTGAAGTTTCGAAGTCCTGAATCAAGAGTTCTATCTACATGAAGGTTACAACCATTTTATAAAAGTAAATATTGAACCCCGACACCCCTAAACTTCACAGGGAATAATAAAGCCTGTATCCGCAATAATCGGGACACAGAAGTACGTCAGAAGCTCTGTAATGAATCGGTAAAATTGGCCAAATAATTGACTGAGAACTCTTTGTTGTATGCTTATTATTTGTGCCAAATTTCATAAAAATCGATGCATTACTTTTAACTGTGGATGAAAAGCAAACAGGCGTGGTTTTAAGCATTTTGTACAATCATGACCAATTTTCATTCGCATACTAAATGTTTCTTTTACGCTACAGTTCAAAGTTCTGTGATGATAATTATGAAATTTCGTTAGCAGTTATGATACTTATAGAGACACTTTCTTGCAAAATTTCATCAACTTTGATAGATTGGCTTGAAAGCTACTGGTGTTGATAGGGGTGAGTGTTTTGAAAATTTTTCGTGTTTTTCATGTGCGATTTTTGCCTATCCATAACTTTTGAATTTCTCAGCCAATTTTCATGAAATTTTCACAGAATCTAGTTGATTATGTGTATATTATGCCTGCAAAATTTGGTGTTTATTGGTATAGTACTTTCAATAGTACAATTGAAACAATGAAGGGTGCTGATTAATTGCTGTCTGAGGGGCTAAAATCACGTTCAGTCCCAATACATGTTTCGACAATAAAATTGTTGATTGTGCATCGATTTTTTTTTGAAATTTTGCCTTTGCAAAAAATGTAGATAGAGAGGTTTGTGTTCAAAATTTCAGCCATTTCCTTTGTCAAATTCAAAAGTTACAGCGCTGACAAGCAAAACTAGGGACTGTACAAAATTCAATGGCGCACATTTTACTCTTTCGTTGCTACAACAAAAAGTACTGCACCGATTCACATGAAATTTTGTATGTGAAATGAACACATCTTAAGATGTTATTAGACAAAATTTGAGCAATTTTAATGTATCTATTGCAGAGTTACAGCTGCATTTCTGTGTCCCGATTATTGCGGATACAGGCTTTAGCACGAATTATTTTTCCGCAAGGGAAAGTGACAGCTCCACTTGATTCGCACGGGAGGCGTTACGAGTGTTACACTTTTTTTCTGAAATCGGAATCATTACTTGACCATTACTTGTCTTATCTCTATGCACAGTACGTACGAAGTGGAAACTAGCCATAACTGGGAAAAACATGGAACTCAGGGAATTTCTTGAATACTCAGGAAAATTTGGCACGGATGAAAAATAATACATTGGCCGTATTAATAAAAAAACGGCAAATTTTACTGCTTGAAGATCCATAAAGATTACGGAATTGTATAGGAACACAAATGAATTGTAATAGGAACACAAGTAGGGATCTCAGACCTAGACATATCCAGCAAGCCAACGATTCCGATAAGATATTGCAAATTCCATGTGGACGTGGATGAACCTGGAAGTTAAAATTCTTCTAAAAATTCTGCTACAAGGATTATTCCAGATATTCCGCCAGGGTTCCTTCCCCAAACTGGTTTAGAGAAAACTCTTTGAGAAGTCCTGGGAGGCAGGACTTTTCAAAAATCATCCATATTTTTCGCGTATTTTTCTTTGTATTCCTTTTTGAATTTTTCCCGGAGATACCGTCAAGGCGCCATTCACCGTGGGGGCTCCATTCACCGTGTGCCTTCGAATATTTTTTCATTATTTCCATATTATAATTGAATGATATGACAATTTCCCTTCAATTTCACCAATACAATGTTGTATTGGTGAAATTGAAGGGAAATTGTCATATCATTTAATCATAATATGGAAATAATGAATAAATATTCGAAGGCACACGGTGAATGGAGCCCTCACGGTGAATGGCGCCTTGACGGTACTTCCGAATTCCTTTCCACCTATTTTTTTTTATTGTTCCCAGAGTGCCTCGTAGAATTTTTACCAAGATTTATCCCGACTTCTCTATAAGAATTTCTCGCGGCATAACTCGTAGACATTGTTGCGGAATTTCTCTCGAAATTCCTCTTACGTGTAATTTCTTCCGTGTAATTTCTTCCTGTAATTTCTTCAAGATTTTTCTGTGAGCTTTCTTCTATGGTTCCTACTAGGGTTTTCTACTGGAGTTTCAGTTGGTATATATCTCTAAGGTTAAGGTTCTCGTTTAATTTATTTTGAAGTTTCACCTGAGATTTCCCTGGGCAAAGGCACAACCATGTGATCAGCTTTTAAATCAGCAATAACATAAAAAAAAAGTTTCACCTGAGATTTCTCCTGGAACTTCTCTCAGAAGATTCTTTCCGGTTTTGGTCCTGGGATGCCTGGAGTTTTTCTGAATTTACCCTAGATTTTCTCCTAAGATTTTTTCCCGGAGTGTCTTCTGGAAGCTATTGCTGATATCTCGTGGTTTGTTTTAGAGCCAGGCATTTCTTCATAGTTGTACCGGATTTCTTGCAGTGATCCACCTAAGTTTTTTTACTGATTTTCTCAGGATTATTCCCGGAATGTTTACCGGAAAATTTCCCGAGATTCTGAATGGTCCTTTTAGTATTTCTTTTATAGGTACTCCCAGAGTTCTTACAAAGTTTTCCTCAGAATATCTCATGGTTAAATTTACGAAATTTCCTGTAAGAAATTTTGTGGAATCTTGCGAGAAACTCCGCAGCGTCTTATTTTAGAAATTTCGACAGGAACTTAAAAAAAACTTGGGGAAAAATGAGAGATCTTGGAAAAAAGTTCCAAGAGTAATCCCGAGAGGAAATATTAAAAGCGTATCATATTTAAAAAAAAAAATTGAGCACATATTTTGTGAATAACTTACCTATAACTCTTCTTCTGCAGATGGCCATATAGGCCTCTAGCGTGGTTCAAAAAATCGTTTTTGCTCCACACCGCTTATTCGATTCCTAGCTTGATTATATGCCTTCTCCCAAAATTTGAGCTCATTTGGTTGAAAATTGTGACTGCACAAGCCCTTCAATGTTTGTATGGGAATTACTATGGGAAAACGATGTTTTTCATTCAATAGATCGTAGCATTTCCCCAAGTGCCCTAGAGGGTTAGTTGGTACTTCTAGGCTACTTTATCAACTACAACTTTGCCGAAGACCGCATTTAAATCGGACGCCTCAATAATTAGTTACCGATTTTTATCCACAATCGAAATCTTTACTCATGATGGTTAAACTATTTAGTAGGTAAACTTTAGTAGGTTAACTATTTAGTAGGTAATTCGTAATTCTGATAATTTTTCAAGAAATTTTGCTACAGTAAATAAAAATTGATATGTAAAGCTGTGACTACATTTTTGAAATAGCCGTTGCCAACTAAAACAAGTAATTTTTTTGAAAAAATCTAATAGGAAACTGTTTTAAAGGAAAATCAAGTCAATAATACAGCAAAATTTCTTTCGTTGATGAATCCTTTTTATTTCTTAAATGATTGCTGTCCACGTGGACATTTGGCAGACCCCTACCCCCTTCCCTATGGACAAGCATGGACATTTCTCAAACCCCCTCCCACCTCTAAGTTGTCCACGTGGTATATGGACGGCCCCATACAAACTTTGAAGGGCTTGTGCAGTCTCAATTTTCATCCAAATGAGCTCAAATTTTGGGAGAAAGCATATAATCTGGCTAGGAATCGAATAAGCGGTGTGGAGCAAAAACATTTTTTTGAACCACGCTATTATACACATTTCGACCTCTTTTTTCAGGCAACCAACGCTACCTGACGATCTACAAATCGAACATCCTATCGCTAATCCACGACGATGCAAGCCTGGACATCAGTGAGAATTCGCAGAAGACGATTGAAATGATACTCCAGAAGCAGGGCCCCTTCCAAAAGGAACTGGCAGACTCCTACGCGCGGCGCAAGTTGTATCCCACCCTGACATCCTACAGTCTGAACCTGGGATCGCCGAACAATTCCGTCAAATGCATCCCGCCACCGACAAATTCCAGCATGCAAATCATCCAGGAGCGGCTTCGGCTGCCGATTGCTCCCTACAGAGACGCCATTCTGAACTGCTTGGCGCAGAATCAGGTAATGATCATTTCGGGTAGCACCGGTTCCGGCAAGACTACCCAAATTCCACAGTTCATTCTCGAGTCTGCCACCCAACAAGGCGAAGTCTGCAGGATCATTTGTACTCAACCACGACGACTGTCGGCGATCACCGTAGCTGATCGAGTCAGTTACGAGCGGAATGAACAACTTGGACAGACAATTGGCTACCAGATTCGACTGGAAAGTCGACTGAGCCCGATCACCAACCTTATTTTCTGCACAAACGGTGTTCTACTTCGATGTCTAATGGGCAAGAATTCCACCAGTATTCTGAACGACGTGACCCACATCATCGTGGACGAAGTTCATGAACGCGATCAGTATTCGGACTTTTTGCTGATCTCGCTGAAGGAGAAAGTCCTGCAGCACACGAACATCAAAGTTATCCTCATGTCTGCCACCATCGAATCCAATACATTTTCGCGCTACTTCAACAACTGTCCACTGATCGAAATCCCCGGAAGACTGTTCCCCATCGAGAGCTACTTCCTGGAGGATGTGCTGTACCGAATCGATCGCTACAACGCCAAGATCGACGAAGTCAAACGACAGTTCAAAAGCACACCTGACTTTGCCCGAGCGCTGGCGCAAAATCCGCACCGGACGGAGCTGGTCAACACGGCAAACATGGACGACGAGACGATTCTGCTGATGAACGACATCCTCGAGTTGTGCTGGATCGAGAACAATCCGGATGATTTCAATCACTTTTTCTATCTGGTTGAGGACGAAAACAATCCGATCAATTTCCAGCATACCGAAACGAAGATGACGGCGCTTATGATCGCCGCGGCAAAAGGTTTGTTCTCTCTGTGGGGTAATTTTCGGAGGTGTCCGACTAATGTTTTGAATGATTCTTCTTGCAGGATACACGAATGTGGTGAAACGTCTGATAGACATGGGAGCGGATCCGATGATCAGAGGCAAGCACAATTTTACTGCGCTGGATTGGTCCGTCAGCATCAATGGTTACAACGCGTGTTCGCAGATGTTGGATATGGTCACTCATCCACAGCAACAGCAGGTTCAGCAGCAACTTCAACAGCCGCTTCCTCAGCTGCAAACCCCGCCAAGACAGCTTGCCAAGGTACTTCTCGATGTGTATCACAGCACGGTGAACGACGAGAAAATTGATCACCGCTTGATTCTGGACATCATCAAGTATATCTGCACGAAGCTGGCGCCGGGAGCAATCCTAGTGTTTCTCCCTGGCTACGACGACATTCTAGAGCAGTATGAAATGATCAATTGTGGATTGAGCGGATCGTCGAACTTCCGAATCTACATGCTGCATAGCAATATGCAAACTAACGATCAGAATGCAGTGTTTAAGCCGGTTCCGCCGAACACCAGGAAGATCATCCTTTCCACGAATATCGCAGAAACTTCGATTACCATCGATGATGTGGTGTATGTGATCGATAGTGGAAAAGTGAAACAAAAGCACTACGACTCGGTTACATCGACAACCTCGTTGACGGCGACGTGGATTTCACAAGCATGTGCAACCCAGCGGGCCGGACGAGCCGGTCGAACGAAGCCCGGTGTGTGTTTTCGATTGTTCACACGGCAAAGGTTCGATGCGATGGACAAGTTTACACTGCCGGAGATTCTACGCGTTCCGTTGACGGAGATTTGCCTGCAAACGTCCATCATTGCCAGCCACACATCGATTCTGAACTTCCTGAGCAAAGCCATACAGCCACCGTCTACGATGAGCATCAAACAGAGCATCAAGCTACTGCAGAAGCTAGGCGCACTGGATGACGACGAGAACCTGACGGAACTGGGATTGATTCTGGCGGATCTGCCCGTGGATGCGCGATTAGGAAAGATCTTGTTGTACGGAATCTTTCTGAAGTGCATCGACCCGGTGCTGACGATTGTCAGTGCGCTGAGCGTGAACGATCCGTTCGTGTTGCCCACGACGGCCCTGGATAAGGATAAAGCGGCCAAGTTAAAGCGGGACATGGCAGAGGATTCCTATAGCGATTGTTTGTGCTTGCTGCGGGCGTTCCAGAAGTGGAATGAGGTGAGTTTTTGTTTGACACATAGGGTGAATAAGCGTATTATCGGCAGGTTTGTTCTCTTCGTAATGGGGGGGGGGGGGGGGGGGGAGGTTTGTGGGCCAAATAGCCTAAAATTTGGGCATATAACTCAGCTTGGTTGGGAAGGATCTAATGCCAACTGATTGAATATTTAGAGACTGACCGATAATGACCAGGATCTTTTCGTAATGCTTTTTCTTCTTGGCGCAGCTTCCCCACTGAGGCAAAGCCTGCTTCTCAGCTTAGTGTTATATGAGCATTTCCACAGTTATTAACTGAGAGCTTCCTTTGCAAATGTTTGCAAGTGTATTTCGGGTGGCAGCCAGGCACGAAGATACGCTATGCCCAAGGAATTTGAGGAAATTTCGTTTACGAAAAGTTGCCTGACCGACCGGGAATCGAACCAGTGGCGATCGATATTGCACCTAGGAATCCTTTGGGAATTAGGTGAAGATTGCTTTACCGTTTTCTTTAAAAAATCATTCTTGAAGAATAATTTGTCTTCAAGAATTAGGTAAGTGTTTAATAACACCGCTAGCCATGATGGTCTCCAATAGCGGAAGGTCCGAAAGAGCTTGAAACTATTGAGAAATCATCATGTCTACAGGTCGTAAGCCCTGATAAAGTGTGGAACGTTTTGATGGCTGTGATCCCTGACCATCATGTCAAAACCCAGGGATACCCAAGTGACCATACTGTTAGGGTGTAGGGGTTGCATGTGTGAGGCGCATATATTGACAGGCATTGCTATGGACCGTTAGGGCTGAGTAGGGTCGAAGAATGGATCTACGATTGCTGAATTATACTGAAAAACTCGTGATTCAGCAGTGGTGGCACCGCTTTCCGCTTTTGTTCGGCCTTGGTGGTTTGTGTGGGGTGGTGCGTGTCGGTGTGTGTGTGCTTTGTGCGTGTGGTGCTTACGGCTTCAGCAGGGTGGTTACTTGGGTAGTGTGGGATAATTGGGTTTGGGACTGAGGGGGTCGTCGTTGATAAGGCCGACATCATTGAGTGCTCAGTGTTGGCGGTTGTATTGGTGACGATTTCTTCAGCCTTAAGATCTCATTTATACCACGCACAGATTTTTGGGAAGAGGGAGTACTTTGTAATGCAAGAGAGGGACTTAAACTCTGCGTTACGGGTTGGGCGAGGTCATGCAGATAGACTCAACCCAGGTGACCGTGCGGCTCGGACAGTGATGCATGAATGAGTGCGGTGTGGGTGAGGTGCGCTGCCCTGTGGGTGCAGTTGAGTCCGGGTTGGAGTGGAAAGAGACCCTTCTCTACTCTAGGTCGGGTTCGGTTGTACGGGCGTGGTAGTGTTTGTCTTATTTGTGCCGTGTTGTGCGTGATTTGCGGCTCGAGCTGTGTGGTTACTTGGGAAGTATTGTGCTCTGTAATCTAGATTTTGGTTTTAAGGTGAAGCTAAGGCTGGGCTGTGCCTCGGATTTGTTGGGCGCAGGTCGGGAGAGCTGGTGGCAGTTTGTGCTGGGGGGTTTACTCGATTGGTTATTCACTGATGGTGGCCAGTCGATCGACTTATCGGCGCTGCCTGTCATTTGGTTCTTGGGGTTTGTGCTCTCGAGGTTCGGGGCGTTGCTTCGTTGTATCTTCGCTTTAATACTAATATTCCTTGTTTGATTTAACTGACTGTTTTCTACAGGCGTTTAACTCATTCTATTTCATAGATTGCCAAATTTAAGGGTAATGGTTCAATAGGGTGTTAGCTATCAGAGTGGATTAGAACGAGTTGGCGCCTACAATACACCAACACTGACACACACACTCCAATACTTACACGCACACATGCACCTACAACTAGCTGTAAAAGACCAGTGGGCGGGACAATGGTGCCTACCCAACAGTTGTAGGTGGGGTGTTTGGCTTAGCTACATGACTTGGTCCGGCAAGCCCATAAACATCAATTGGTAGACGTATTGCCTAGTGAAAAGACAACGCAGATGGGCGAAAGCCAGGGGATGCGTTGATAATAGCAGAATAGCAGAATAGCAGAAGAATTAGGTAAGTGTTTAATGCATGGATGTCATTAAGTATTTCTCTAAGCACTCCTTCAGGAATTCTTAGAGTGTTGTCTCCGAGGATGTTTTCAAAAGTACTTCAGAGTACTTCAAAAGATTCTTGCACAGCCTTCATCGAGTGTTTCTCGAAAGATTTGTTTAGGAAGTCCAGCAAAGATTCTGACAACAATGTTTTTAAGGATTCATCTAGAATAGCATCCATAGCATTCTTAAGAAAAAAAAAATACTACAAAAAATTCTGCAATGATTTTTTTGCAACCAGATATTCTACCCATGATCGCATATCAGTCCCATCTTTGCTGGGTTTCCTATTCATATGGGACAATTATGCGATCATAGGCAGTATTGTTCCAAGAAATTACATCGGAATTCCGCTAGATGAAGAGAATTCATTCTAGAATTTCTTCAAACAGTCCTCCATGGTTTCTTTCAGCAGATCCTTCAAATATTCCTTTGATGGTTTTTCCACAGAATTTAAGTATTTCTCCATAGATTATTCAAGGATTTCTCAATTATTCCCGCACATAACTCTTTCAGAGATTTCTCCAAGATTTTTTCTGGCATTTCCGCAAGCATTCATCACTAATGTTATTTAAAGATTTCTTAAGATTTTTGAAGATTTCTTAAGATTTTTTACCAAGGATTCCTTCAAAAATTACTGCAGCGCTTTTTTTCGAAAAAAAAAAGATCTTCAAGGAGTCTCTCTACAGTTTTGCTAAGAGATTCTTTCTAGAATTCCTCCATGAAATTTCCAAAGAATACGTTGGATTTTTTTTAAATCTTGGATTCCTACAGAAGTTCCTCAAAGGAACTTCTGTAAAAGTTCTGTAGGAATTCTTTAGAAAATCCTTCTGGAATTTCTCCAACGAATTCTTTAATATCCATCAACTCTAGGAGTTTCCCCAAGGATTCCTTCCGATTTTTGATAGCGTTCCTCTGGGAACTCTTTTAAAAATTTCTATTGTGATTTTTGATAAGACTCCTTCAAAACTCTTTCAAGAAACCTTTTGAAAAATCTATCAAACATCTCAGTCAAAAATTTCACCAGGATTTATTAATGATTCATCTAAAAATTCCTCCAAAAAATCGTTTTCATTCGTGCTCACTTCTAACAAAACTACAAAAATAAGAAAGAAAAACAAAAAGCGCTTCATTCCTTTGTTTTGAGTAGGATAAAATTCAAGCGTATCGTAGAGGATATCTATCGAGAATTTTTCAGGAATCGCTTCAAGAACTCCTAAGGGATTTCTTAAATATTTCTAATCTCTTGAAAGTTATCAAAAGTTTCTTTACGAATTTATTCAAGGATTCTACCGAGGATTACATTTGGAATTCTTCCAAGGTTTTATTCAAAATTTTAAAGGCATTCTTTCAAGGAGGCCCTTTAAAATTCATCAGGATTTTTCCAATTATTTCTTTAGTAGTTCATCCAACAAATCATCTTCCGATTTCTCCAAAGATTCGTTCAGAATTTATTGAAGTATTCTCTTAGAATTTCCTAAATTGATTTCATTCATTCGTTCTTAACCTTTCAGTAAGAGCGCCTGTTTGAGCCTAAAACTACACTGCGCTCGCGTTGACGAGCGAGGTTTTTTTGGTAGTGTTGCACTTTTTACAACGGCGCGCGTCCTGAAGGGTTTAACTGATTTTCCCACGTATTTTACAAATAATTTTGCACAAAAAATCATTCTGGAATTCTTTTATGCAAGGATTTTTTCATGTATTTATTGCAAGATTTTTCGAAGGTTCTTACACAAATTCCTCCAGAGGATGCTTTGGGTGTTTTTGCTAGAAATGATTAAGAAGTTCATCGAATAAGGCTTTCAAGGATTTAGGAAATCCTCCTTCAGATATTCAAATGAAACAATATCAGAATTCTTTCAAGAATTCTCACAGAACTTCCTCCAAGAAATTCTATTGAAATTCCTAAAACATTTTTAGGAATTGCTTTATTGATTTTTTTTTTATTTCGCAAGAGTGTATCTCAGAAAACTTCAAAAGTAATATCAGACGGAATCCCGTGAGGAATTATCAAAGGAAATTTCTTGAGGAATTACCAAAGGAATTTTCTGAGGAATTACCGGAGAAGTTTTCAAAAAATTGCCACTCAAATTTACAAACGAATTGACTAAGGATTTTTTAAAGTACCTGTCGAATGAATTTCTAAAAAGGAACTATTGAAAGAATTACAAAAGTAATTATCAGGTATAGTAGCGAAGGGGCTGCCGATGAAATTTTCAATGAAATGGCTGAAATTCCGTAGGAGTTGCCTGATAAATTTCACAGCAGCTACCCAAAGAATTCTGAAAAGTAATGATTTTCAAAAATAATATCCTAAATCAATTCCAAATATTATTGCCAAGAAATTTCCAAAAGAGTTATTGAAGCGAATTCCGAAGGAATTGCGGAAATAGTTTTCAAATGTCCAAAAAAAAACCCTCCAGAAAATAATCTTACAGGAATTCTCGAATCAAATCCAATGAAAATTTCTAAAGGGATTTCCAAAGAATTTCCCGAAAAAACTCCGCAAAAGGTAATTTGAAAGATTTTGTCAGGTAGCCCATAGGAAATTCGCCGAATGAATTGCCAAATGAATTAACCAATCAATTCCCGTAGGAATTGGCAAAGAAGCTTCCAGAAGAGTGTTGAAGTTACTCTCAAAGTAATTAATTACCAGAGGATTTTTCAATCCAATTGTAAAAAAAAACAGCGAAAAGTTGCAGACGAAATTTCCAAAGAAATTTCCGTAGAAATCAAAATGAAGAAGTTCGCAAAGCATTATTAAAGAAGTTTCAAAAGGAGTTGCCTAACAATTTCTCAAAAAAAAATTGCCGCAGCAATTTTCAATGAGACTTCTAACGGAGATCCTAAAAAAACTTGACATTTTTTACCAAAGCAATAGCGAACTAAATTTTCGGCACAATAGCTGAGACAGTTTCCAAAAGAATGGGGCACGTTCGGTGTAGTACTAGATTTGTAGTAATGAGATGAATTTTAGTATGGTGAGAAGGTCAGTTCTCTGTTTCTGCAATGAAATGGTACAAAAAGCGTGGGTATTATGATTCCTTGCCTAATTTGATGCTGTTTGAGCAAAACTTTGGATAACTATGTTGTTTATGTTGCAAGAAATGGAAAAAAAAAACAACAACATTGTTGCCCAAAGTTTTGCTCAAACAGCATCAAATTAGGCAAAGAATCATAATACCCACGTTTTTTGCACCATTTTATTGCAGAAACGGAGAATTGACCTTCTCACCATACTAAAATTCAGCTCATTACAACAAATCTAGTACTTCACCGATCTGGCCTATTGTCTAAGAAATTAAAAAAAAATAATGCAGAATGAAATCAGAAAAAAAATGTTTAAGGGATTCTCAAAGGAATTTCCGAAGAAAATTTTCAGGGTAATTGCTGAAGAGATTAAAATATTTCTTAACGAGTTGCTGCACGTATTTCCAAAGTACCTAATTACTGAAAAAATATCCAAAAGAAATTTCCGAAGAAATAGTTTAGAAATTCTAATAAAAAAAAGGAAAAATTCCTTCAAGAGTTCTCACAAAAATTCCTCCAAGAAATTATACATACTGGGAATCTTTCAATGAATCCTTCAGGTATTCTTCCAAGGTTTCTATTATGATTTTTTCTATTGATACCTTTAAATATTTCTTTGGCGATAACACTAGTATCGTCCGTATTCCCATCATGAAACTTCCTAATATGTTTCTTACGATTTCATCAAGTATTTGTTTCAAGATTTTCTTCGAAAGTTGCTACAGCGATTGTTTCAGGAACTCCTCCATGCGTTTCTTCCACTAAACCCGGTCTTGGGCCAATTGCTTCTAGTCAGGGAGACTATAAAGGGCTATTCCCATTACACCGGGCCGGGACCGTGCCGGGCCCCGGCCGTACCCCGGTCATCGATTTCTTACATGCGATTACTATGGCGTGTTTCACATCACACCGTGCCGGGGCTCGGTCGGGCCCCGGCCGGGCTAGTGAGAAGCACGTCATAGATATCGTTAGAAAGAAATCGATGACCGGGGCACTGCCGGGGCCCGGCACGGTCCCGGCCCGGTAAAGTAAGAAGACCGCTTAAGTGTTCCTAGGTCTTCTAGGTACAATAGCAGACAGTCATCGTATGTGCAGTCTGCCACGGAGTCGTCGGCCTCTTCCTGGTTATCTTTTACTGCATAATGTCTTCATCCGTTGTTTTTGGGTATTCGTGTGCCATGACCAGCCCAATGCAGCCTGCCGTATTTTATTAGCTTGACAGTACCCATCGCTTTATACACTTGATATAACTCGTAATTCATGCGGCGCTGTTAGATGCCGTTTTCTTCTTTACTTAACATTTCTATTGCGTAATTTGTTTAAAGCACTATTCCTCTGTTTCAGCTAAAACCATCGATGAAGGAGCGCCAGTTTTGTAATCGTTTCTTCCTGAATTCGGGTACGATGGATACCATCGGAAGCCTGCGAAGTAAGATTCTCGGCCATTTGCGGTCGGTGGGTTTGGTCAAAAGCTACGGAGCCGGTAACATTCAAGATCTGAACCAGAACTCAGACAACTGGGCCGTGGTGAAGGCGTGCCTGGTGGCCGGTTTGTATCCGAACATCTGTCGCGTGGACAAAGAAAATGCCACGATTAAGACAAGGATCGACAAGAAGATCAGTCCACATCCTAGCTCGGTGATCAGAGACAAATCTCTGAAGAAGAACAAGGAAAGCATCCTATCGCTTCCATCGGAGTGGATCATCTTCGAGGAGAAAACGAGAGCGGGAATTCACTGCCTGATCAAGTGCAATACTGTAGTAGCGCCAGTGACGATCGCGCTCTTTTGCGGTCCGCTGTTCTTAAACGAAGAGGAATCGCTTATCTCGTGGAAGGATCTGGATGAATCGAATTCGGACTACGACGAGCATGACATGTCCGACAAGAGCAAGCTGATCGTGGACGATTGGATTAACTTTGCTGTGGACAGCAACTTCGGTACCTCGGTGTTTCATTTTCGACACAAGCTGAGTGCGCTCTTCCTCAAGTTCATCAGCCACCCGAGATCATATCAGCCGAACGCGAACGACTTGTACCTGTTGAACACGGTGGCCCAGCTGCTGAAAGATGAAGACCGTCATCTCGGATTCGCCGGCCACAGCAACATTGGCCAGAAGCCTCGACCTGTGATACAGAACCACCTGAATGTGAACGGTGGCGTCGGAAATGCTTTCAATTTCTCGGCGAACGATTTCAAGCTGGCTGCCAGCAGTCACAACAACAGCAACAATGGCAATGGAAACAGCAGCCACAACAATAGCAGCAACAACAAACATCAGAATAGGCACCAGCAGCAGCATCATCACGGGAACAAGCAGCAAAATAACAACAACAGGAAGGGGGAACCCAAAGTCCGATACTTTATCGTGCATGCGACGTCCATAATGCAGATCCAGCTGGTGGCCGAGAGTCCAGATGGATGGAGTTTCACGCCATCGTTGCAACCGAAACTTATCAAACTACTTAAGGTATGCCGGAGTTTGATTCGGTTTCGAATAACATTTTCTAATGACCATCTTTCTTTCCCTTAGAAACAACCAAATCTCAGCATCATCCTGTTTTTCCACATATCACAGAGCAAATGCTTCTACGGAGCAGGTCGGCTGACGATGGTTGCCAATCGGACCCATCTGAATCTATTTTCCAAGAACACGGTCTCATTTGAAACGCTAAGGTAAATTGTGCTTGGGTCTCTTGGTTGGAACAACAATCATTCATTAAACATTGTCTCTCTTTCAGTACCTTCGAGAAAAGTTTTATGCGGGGCAGAGTGCTGGAAGAGTACCTCGATGGAGAGGAACTGTCGCCCTCGAGTGGACACGAGCTGATGGAATTCTTCAAGTAGATCTTGAAGCGTCTCGTTCTCTATCTTCGAACACCCGTAACCCGTATAGCTAATACACAAAGAAAAAAAAACAAAGGTTGCAATGATATTCAAATTTCAACACTGTAACATAAAGTAATTTTATCACAAATGGTATGGTAAAACAAGGTAAAACATTTTCTCATTCGAACCAGAATACAAAGTTATAAACTATAACAAAGTAATAGAGACATATGGGTAATAATGAGTAACCCCAATAGCATTCAGCGATTGTTAGAACGCGGAATTCATACGTGTGAACGTACGCGCCACACGGCTCTCTCTCTCTATGATTATCTTGTTTGGATTATTGTATCTCAAGACACTCGTGTGAAGAAACGAAATAACTAAATAATATTAGGTATTCGATTTGAGCCCAAGTAACAAGATACTTACCGTTGAAACAAAACCTTTACAAAACAGCACGCGGATTAATTGCAATTCTTAAACGTGGTGGCAATTGCGGACGATTGCAATCCTCGACAAACCAGAATACAAAGAAAAAACTGCAAATGTACTGTTTAATTTAAATTAAATTAAATTGTAAAAGTGGAATAAAACTGAAAACTTTTAAAGTTATCAATGTGAAAGAATGACAAGTTAAAATTTTGGTTAGATGTTGTATTGATAGCGAAAGAAATCCCTTCTAAGACACTAAGAAAGCGTCATCATTGAAGCTACAGTAACTGTTTTTTTGTGGAGCAAACAGAACCGAATTCCGGACCTGGCCTTTATCAGGCAGCCATTGTAGAGCCTTCCTAAATGTGGCGAAGTCTTCTGGAATGCATGGAAGAGGCAGTGCGTATTTCTGTCAGGAAAACCACCCGGATTTTTAAAGTTATACTCTTTAATTCAAAAATCTACTAAAACTAATCAATTCCCTTGTTTTACTGCTATATATAATAATAACGAATAAGCAATAAAACAGTCAAAATAGGAAAGCACTCCACATATATACAACGTACACGCTCAATTCTCTCTCACGCTTTGTGCAGTAGGTAATATTCTCTCACCATTCGTTCTCTGTTTTGGTTTTGTGGGTCGTCCATAGAAGAAGCGCCACACGTGTTAATCATTGTTACACATTGTTGATCGCATATTACTATAGGAATCTGTTTTTAATGTTAATCAATTTTTTTTTATAATTTTTCATAACGTTTCGTAATTACTGGATCGAACACAATCCCATCTGACAACCGCCTATCGGTATAAACAAACCATACCCACCATCTCCACCAGATTGCATAAAACACGTTCGGCGGAGGAATCATGACGAGCGCTGCCACCGCATTCACGTTGGCCATTTTCAAGCCCCACCTGGTGAAGAATCCGGTGGCCTACGGTGCGGTGGAGCGGCTGATTGAATCCAGTGGGATCCGGATCGTGACCAGGAAGCAGGTTCACCTGACGCAACCGGAAGCGGAGCAGTTCTATCGGGACCATCAGGGTAAATTTTTCTACCGGAGGCTGATTTCGCTGATGACGAGGTTAGAGATGGTTTTAGAAAATAATGATGGAAAATTGTGCATTATATACCTACTGTGTATCATTTTAGTGGCCCGCTGGAGGTGTTGGTGCTGTCGGGGGAGAATGTGGTAAACAGATGGCGGGAGCTGATGGGACCGACAAAAGTGTTCAAAGCGGTGTACTCCAACCCTGAATGCATAAGGAGTTTATACGGATTGACGGATACCAGGAATGCTAGTCATGGGTCTGGTAAGTAGTATTTTTTATTTTATATTTGCGTGGTATGACTTGAAAACGTGTGTGGAAAACGACGGAAAAATTCCCTAATTTTCAGCGCACAGAAATTAAGACATCGCGCACTATTTTTATGTAGTCAACCCATTAACCGTTATGTGTCCGACAAACTTTTTGCTTTTTTCTACACCGTGTATGGGTGCTGGGTACCCGGGAACCCTGTCGGCCACATAAGGGTTAAACTAACCCGCGCCTCCTACCCCGTCGTTTGTTGCGAGTTCGATGGAGTCCCTTGGTATTTAAGTATAACATAAAATTATGATAATTTTTAAGTGAAAACATCGATTTCAAGTCTTGTTAGGACCACTCAAATCGTAAAGTTTTTTATTTTCCAAATAAATTTATAAAATGTTTACTAGTAGCTCTTGTTTACTCAGTCTGGATATGGAGTAAGGTACACCGGGGCAAGTTGAAACGGGTGGGGCAAGATGAAATAGCGGGTTAACATGATGTTATCCAATGATGGTAAACTTCTTGAATGCCATAACACATAGTTTTTGATTCAAACAATCTTTTAATGGCGTTTTAATGGAATACCTGTAAGTAAAAATAAAATCTGATTAAGCACTATTCCTTTTAATTCCACTAAGTATTTGCATCCTTTGACAGATACGTATTTCGACGTTAACTGTTAGTTAGTCGAGTCAAGTACAAGACACTGAAGACGACCTTACAGTTGCGGTCGAAATACGTACCTGTCAAAGGTTGCAAATTCTTTGTGGTATTAAAAGGAACAGTACCTAACTCGATTTTTTTTAATGATATATTTTGTTCAGGAACACCCTAATAGGGTGCCTGTACCAATTATGGCACTACCTAAGCAAAACTATTTGTACAAAAATAACGAGAAGACCAACGAATGTCAACAATATGTAAAAAGATAGCTTAGTTTCCATACTTTACAGGATAAATATAGAAACGGATCCAAAACTTCTTTTAGGACTTATTATAGCGTGTGCCAATGATAGGAACCCTGTACCAGTTATTGCTACATTTTTTAACTTCGGTTCCTTTTCGCACTATTTGCATGCATTCCTTATGGGATTAGCCATAACTGGTACACTATGGCGATATTAGGGGCAAGGAAGCCGAAATTTTAAGGAAAATGATTTATTTCTACCATAATTTGAGCAAAATGTGGAGTTTAAATGAGGACAACCATCTTTTGTGAACGTCATCTGTTGCTCACAATTTTGTTGTTGTTGATCTATATCGTTAAATGGTGAAAATCAACTATGGCGAATAATTGGTACTATAGCCATAATTGGTACACTATATGTAATAAGTTAAGTATTTTTAAATGGCATCATATTCTCGAATGTTTTGTGGTTATTTGTACGCAAAGCCACTACTTCCTTGTTTCCTAGTTTGATTTGACTACCTCTTTTCGCGGGTGTCAACAAACAAGCGTGTTGGTCATCAATATCAGTGCTGACGCGATTCAACTTTCAGCGCGGCAAAGCATGATTGTCACCGAAAAGCTAGTTTTTAGGAAACATTTGGCTTTCACGAATTTTTGCTCAATTCCTACAGCATTGATGTCCAAGAAGTAAATAACCACAAAACATTAGAGAATATGACGCAGTTTTAAGGAAAAAATCAGAATACAAATATGGCTGCCACAATGGCCCACTTGGACCTTACTTACCTTACCGATCAGCAGGCCCGGATTAAGGATTGTGGGGCCCGGGGCCCGAGGGGATGTGGAGGCCCCTTGGAGAGATGACTAAAAATGTTTTTCCTCATTTTCAGTACAGTACTTGAGTAATATGAAAAATAAAGCTAATGTTAGCAACCAAAAATGCTTTTTGTGGGGGCCCTTAAAATGTGGGGGCCCGGGGCCCGGCCCCCCCTTAGATCCGGCCCTGCCGATCAGGCTAAGGCCGGGGTGGCCTCTGCTGTACATAGTAGCCGTCTCCATTCCACTCGGTCCATGGCTGTTTGTCTCCAGATCCGCACTCTGCGTAGGGTCCGGATGCTGCGTTATCCGGAAGCTGACCGCGAGTGATTAACGGAATTTGATGGTGTTTGAGACCTGAAGAATTTAAGGGACACTTTTCCACTGCTGACTTTTTTGGTGATACGCCGTGAGCAGACAGACACGGTTCTGCTTGTCGTGGTTTCGTTCGCGCTCGAAAGTTTTTTTTTCGCAATTCCGCTGAAGGTTTGGCCGGTGCTACGCCATCCGGATGGCTCTTCCGCATGTGAGAAAGTGTGAATGATTGATTTTGGGAAGATTTGTGAAGGTAGAAAGTGCTAAGGATTTTGATTGCAAAAATGAAAGTGTGCGCTAATAAAAAGTTTTCTCCGCTGCACTATTTTCTGGATTCCGCTCGTGGTGTGACAGCCGATACTACGTATTCCGGAGAGTTCAGTGGTATCGTGTCGAAGAATTAGTCGGGACCGGAAAAAGTTAAAAGTGCCGCAATCCGTCGTTGTTCTCGCGTTTTGTCGTGTGTATTGTTGTGTGCCGCTACCGCTGCCAATTGTCCGGCAGACGCAGATGGAAAATTTAGAATCACGGAGACCATCAAGAATAACTTCGGACTGCACAGGATAAATGGGTGAGAGCTTTCCAATATTCAGTATCATTATTTACACATGCCTATATTTCTCAATCATATTTTCACATAGTTGGAGCGTTTGGTACGGTATGTCCACGCATCCTTCCTCCCCTGCAGATTCTAGAATTGCTTCGACGGAAAACAATCATTTAATAATTTTTACTCGAGACAATTCGAATAATCATCTTTGCGGTAAATACAACGCAGTAGGCCTGGCCACTTTGACGCTTGTACCATATTATTGATATGCTGCAAGCCTCAATATTGACAAGAAAAGTAGTTGGGTCTAATCTAACCTGATTACTTTCCAGAATGCTTTCTCGTACTGGCTGCGTTTGTATTAGATTAGATTAGATTAGATTAGATTAGATTAGATTAGATTAGATTAGATTAGATCCGCACTCTGCGTAGGGTCGTCCTCCACTTGGTCGACCCACCTAGCTCGCTGCGCACACGTCTTCTTGTATCGGTCGGATGACTCTCGAGAACCATTTTAGTCGGGTTGCTATCCGACATCCTGATGACGTGACCCGCCCACCGTAGCCTCCCGATTTGCGCGGTATGGACAATGGTTGGTTCTCTCAGCAGCTGATGCAACTCGTGGTTCATTCGCCTTCAAGTCCCATCTTCCATCTGCACTCCGCCGTAGATGGTACGCAACACCTTCCGTTCGAAAACTCCAAGGGCGCGTTGGTCCTCTGCACGTAGGGTCCATGTTTCGTGCCCATAGAGGACGACCAATCAGGGTTTTGTAGATATGTATTAAACTTCGTGTTACGGCGAACTTTATTCGATCGTAGAGTTCTGCGGAGTCCAAAGTAAGCACGATTTCCTGCCACAATGCGCCTCTGAATTTCTCTGCTGGTGACGTTGCCGGCGGTCACCAGTGAGCCCAAGTACACGAATTCTTCTACCGCCTCGATTTCATCACCGTCGATATAAATTCGGGGTGGCGGGCGCGATGGTTCCTCCCTGGAGCCCTTTGCCATCATGTACTTTGTCTTCGAGACGTTAATGGCTAATCCGATTCGCCTGGCTTCACTCTTTAGTCGGATGTACGTTTCCGCCATCGTCTCAAATTTACGAGCTATAATACCAATATCATCAGCGAAACCAAGCAGCTGAGCGGACATCGTGGAAATCGTTCCACTCGTGTTTATCCCCGTTCTCCTTATTACACCCTCTAAGGCACCCTACACACTACTCAAACCGTTTGACCAACATTGCCACCGCCCCCTGGTTGGTCGAACCAGCGAATGTTTCTGCAACCGTATGACGAACTGCCAAATCGTGTTGCACCAACATGTCACTTTGGTTGCACCAACATCATCCTCCATTTGAAATCGCACTATGTTTGTGCAACAACACTACACACGGTACGATTGGTTCGTCAAACATTGACTCCGCCCACCGTTGGTTTGAGTAAAATCAAACTGGTTTGATTTTTGCCGACTAAACCGTCAACCGTCAAATCGGTTTGACGAACTGCCAAATCGGTTCGTCAAGCAGCATCACACACGGTCAAACACAGCACCAACTCAACCACCAACCTGGGGGCGGAGTCAATGTTGGTCAAACCGTTTGAGTAGTGTGTAGGGTGCCTAAAGCAATGTTGAACAGCAAGCACGAAAAACATCACCTTGCCCATTGGCGTAGCTAACTTTTTCTTTTTTCTTACTCACTCTCCTAAACAAACAGGAGAAAGAGCAGGATGCAAGAGGAGGCCTGTGCCCCCTCTTTCATCCATCTCTCTCTTGTGTTTGTTTAGGAGAGTAAGTGAGAAAAAAGAAAAAGCTAGCTACGCCAATGACCTTGCCGTAACCCTCTGCGAGATTCGAAGGGACTCGAGAGTGCCCCTTGTGATATACGTTTAGTGTGTAGGTCGAGCGGCGAAAAGCCGAGTGTGCCGTTTAACGGAAACCGATGTACTCGATCGATTGATCGGTAGATAAAAGCAGCCCGAGCAGAGGGGAATATGAAATTAATAACTACGAAATCACAAAACCTGTTTTTATATCTTGTTTTGTTACTATTGAATTATCAAGGCATTACGTTTCCATAACATATTTTGTTGGACAATCTTATTTTGTTATGACCAAGCAATTGGTATGCAGCCCTTAAATAACATCTCAATATTACATTCTGTTGTGGAACAAGTTTGGTTATTATTGTATTATTGAGAGTGCACAAATACTTTATGGTATTGCTATCTAAACTAAAACAAATTTTGAAACAAAACCTACGTCATTCTACAACGTTATTTACAGCATTTGAGGGAAAACAACTGCATATTCACTCATCAATTTGTCTTCCTCTTCCATTTATCATTACATCCAAACTGAGACAAAGTGCATGCCCCATATCACTAGCTAGTATTCCGTGGGAAAAAGTTTGCATAATGCACCAGAAAAACTGTTTAACGATTTTTTGAAAAGTGCGCAAAATTAGGCCCTAGGTGCGCAAAGTATGGTACACTTACGGTATCACATTTGATAAGAGGTATGGTATATTACGTGACATGGAGGTGCTGTAATGTGTACAAAACAAAGTCCCTGCTCTGCGGCGCGAGGTTTTGCTAAATTTCTGAAATTGACTGAGTTGTAGCTGAAAAGTACCCAAAATACCAGCCACTGCCCAAGTGGCGCAGTACCCTGCATACATCTAAACGAGAACATAGCAGACGATATTGAAGGTTTTTAAGGTTTTCAAAGGGACGTTCCAGATTCCGCCTTTGACATGTGAATTTCAATGATAAAAATGTCAAACTTATGGAATAAACTTGTTTGAACGAAGCTAATACAGACAGCTGAATCCAAAATTGTAGATGGTTTTGAATGGGATTTTTCAGAAATATTTTGTTTTTTTTTTTTTTTTTTTTTTTTTAATAATCTTTATTAGTATCTCAATCAATTTTTACATTCTTCAACTTAATCTAGGTGTTCTGTGTATTATAACACACTATCATCCTAATTTGGTGAAATAAATTTAAGCTATTATCAATACTAATTAATAACATATTACATTTCATTTGCTGTAGCAGTTAAGATTTTTTGCAGGCTTTATTTTTCACCTGCGTGTCAGAAATACATTTTTTCAACTTATCCTAACCCTAACCCACCTTAAACTAATTATACAAAGAGCTAATCGTAGCAATGGAAGACTGCAACGATTTTTGACGAAAGTTGGCAATAATTTTAGTTGACATCTGTTCCAATGTTTCAATATTAGAAATTTGATGCAACTCATTAGTGCTATACCAGGGAGGCAACTTCAGAATCATTTTCAAAATTTTATTTTGAATCCTCTGAAGTTGCTTCTTCCTGGTATTGCAACAGCTCGACCATATTGGGACAGCGTACAACATGGCCGGTCTGAAAATTTGTTTATAAATCAAAAATTTGTTTTTGCGACAAAGTTTTGATTTTCTATTAATAAGTGGGTATAAACACTTAATGTATTTATTGCACTTAGTTTGAATGCTTTCTATGTGGTTTTTAAAAGTTAAGTTTTTATCTAGTAAGAGCCCTAGATACTTAACTTCTTCCGACCAATTTATTGGAGTTCCCCTCATAGTGACAACATGTCTACTTGAGGGTTTCAAATAAAGAGCTCTTGGCTTATGTGGGAATATGATAAGTTGAGTTTTGGAAGCATTTGGAGAAATCTTCCATTTTTGCAAATAAGAAGAAAAAATATCTAAACTTTTTTGCAATCTACTACAAATGACACGCAAACTTCGCCCCTTGGCTGAGATTCCTGTGTCATCTGCAAATAACGATTTTTGACATCCCTGTGGCAAATCAGGTAAGTCGGAGGTAAAAATATTGTATAAGATTGGTCCCAGTATGCTGCCTTGTGGAACACCAGCTCTTACAGGTAATCTATCTGACTTGGAATTTTGATAATTTACCTGAAGTGTTCGATCCGATAAATAGTTTTGAATAATTTTAATAATATATAGTGGAAAATTAAAATGTTTCAATTTTACGATTAAGCCTTCGTGCCAAACACTATCGAATGCTTTTTCTATGTCAAGAAGTGCTACACCAGTGGAGTAACCTTCAGATTTATTGGAACGAATGAAATTCGTTACCCGTAAAAGTTGATGAGTAGTCGAATGACCATGGCGGAATCCGAACTGCTCATTGGCAAAAATAGAATTTTCATCAATATGAATCATCATTCTATTTAAAATAAGTTTTTCAAAAAGTTTACTGATAGATGACAGTAAGCTAATTGGACGATAACTAGAAGCTTCGGCAGGATTTTTGTCAGGCTTCAAAATTGGAACAACTTTAGCATTTTTCCATTTTTCAGGAAAATATGCTAACTGAAAACATTTGTTAAATATATTAACCAAAAATGATAAGCAACTTTCTGGAAGTTTTTTGATGAGAATATAGAAAATTCCGTCATCACCCGGGGCTTTCATATTCTTAAACTTCTTTATAATAGATCTCACTTCGTCCAAATCAGTGCCCAATGAATTGTCGAAAATGTTCTCATGATTGAGAATGTGTTCGAATTCGCGGGCAACCTGATGTTCTATTGGACTAGTGAGACCTATACTGAAATTATGCGCACTTTCAAACTGTTTGGCAAGTTTTTGTGCTTTTTCAGAATTAGTTAATAATATTTTGTTATCCTCTTTCAGCGCAGGAATAGGCTTCTGAGGTTTTTTCAAAATTTTTGTCAATTTCCAAAACGGCTTAGAGCCGGGGTTTAATTGAGAAACTTTATTTGCAAAATTTTTGTTTCTCAATTCAGTGAAACGTTTTTTAATTTCCTTCTGAAGATCCTGCCAGATTACTTTCAAAGCAGGATCTCGAGTTCGTTGGAATTGTCTTCTTCTCACGTTTTTAAGACGGATCAGAAGTTTCAGATCGTCGTCAATAATAACTGAGTCGAATTTGACTTCACACTTTGGTATTGATGCGCTTCTAGCTTCGACTATAGTACTAGTCAAAGTTTCGAGGGCATTGTCAATATCAAAATGTGTTTCCAATGAAACATTAACATCTAAATGGCTATCGATGTATGTTTTATATGTATCCCAGTCAGCTCTGTGATAATTGAAAGTAGAGCTGATGGGATTAAAAATCGCTTCATGGGAAATTTGAAATGTTACAGGAAGATGGTCAGAATCAAAGTCGGCATGAGTAATCAATTGGCTACAATGCCGACTTGAGTCAGTTAAGACCAAATCAATTGTCGAGGGATTTCTAGCAGAAGAAAAACAAGTGGGGCTATCGGGATATAGAATAGAAAAATATCCTGAAGAGCACTGATCAAATAAAATCCTGCCGTTTGAATTGGACTGAAGATTATTCCACGAACGGTGTTTCGCATTAAAATCACCAATTATGAAAAATTTGGACCTGTTGCGAGTTAATTTTCGCAAATCAGATTTAAGAAAATCTATTTGCTGACCAGTGCATTGAAAAGGCAAGTAGGCCGCAATGAAAGTATGTTTACCAAAGTTTGTTTCAACAGAAACACCCAAAGTTTCAAAAACTTTGGTTTCGAATGATGAAAAAATTTGGTGCTTGATGCGCCTGTCAACGATGATAGCAACTCCACCACATGCTCCATCTAGGCGATCATTTCTATAAATAAAATAGTTTGGGTTTCGTTTGATTGAAGACCCAGGTTTTAGATAAGTTTCAGTAATAACTGCAATATGCACATTATTAACTGTTAAAAAATGGAATAGCTCATCCTCTTTGCCATTTAGAGAACGAGCATTCCAATTTAAAATGTTCAAAAATTTATTTGGATCCATTACCAAAACGTAATCCAATTACTATTTTATTTGTAAATTTAACTCCAACTTGGACTGCTTCAGCCATAGTTTGAGTTTTGAACATTGCATCAATCATTTGTTGCAATTGTTCAGATAAAAAGTCAAAATCGGAAGCAGACATGCCTGAATCACGTGCATTTTCCGAATTTGATGTTTGGTGATAGGAATTATTTGAATTTTGCTTACCCGCAGCCACATGGGCATAGGTAGCTCGATTCGTTTGAACAAAATTAGAAATATTACTCACTCCACTGCTGGAGGGTAGATTATTCGCTCGAAGGTTTGTTTGGTGGTTAACTACCTCCGGCGAATAGGTACGAGCGGTATGAAAATTATTCAACCGATCGTTGATGGAAGAATTTGTGTTGTTAGAAATTCTACCTGCAGAGTTTCGGGTACGACTAGCGTTCCCATTCATCTGCCGGGCACGTGATTCGACAACTTTTTTGCGGATAGGGCAATCCCAAAAGTTTGACTTGTGGTTGCCACCGCAATTCGTACATTTAAACTTCCTGGTATCTTCCCTTACCGGACAGTTGTCCTTGGCGTGAGAAGAACCTCCACAAATCATGCATTTAGCATCCATGTGGCAATGTTTCGTTCCGTGCCCCCAACCTTGGCACTGACGGCACTGAGTTGGGTTCTGGAAATTTCCCCCAGGCTTACGAAAATGCTCCCATGTCACTTGGACAAGAAACATTTTCTTCGCCTTTTCCAAATATTTCAAGTTATTTAGATCACTTTTGTTGAAGTGAACTAAATAAAATTCTTGAGAGATACCCTGCCGAGGATTCTCAGAGCGGGTTCTCTTTTTCATTTTTATTACTTGGACTGGAGTGAATCCAAGTAATAAGTTGAGTTCAGTTTTGATCTCATCAGGTGATTTGTCATCACTAGAGAGACCTTTTAATACGACTTTGAACAAGCGTGCAGACCTGTCGTCGTATGTGAAAAATTTATGCTTCTTCTCAGTAAGGTACTTGAGAAGAAGATCCCGATCTTTCAGGGTTTCCGGCAATACGCGGCAGTCTCCTTTCCTGGCAATTTGGAAGGAAACCTTGATTCCCCTTATGGAGTTCAAGATCTCCTGCCTAAAACCAGCAAATTCACAGACGCTGACCACGATTGGCGGCACCCGTTGTTTTTTAGCAGAAATTGAAGTACCTGGGCTAGAGGCATCCTCAATTTGCTGTTCCGAAAAATTGTTCAGCGTTTCATAAGGATTACTCATTTCAACGAAATTTTCATCCGAAACAATTGTTTTAGTAGAAGGAAGAGGATAAGCTGAAAGTTCTCCTTTCCTTCTAACTTTGCCGCGTTTAGCGACAGTTTTGAAACCGACTTTTTTGGAAGGAAGCGGTGAATTCAAGGATTCACCCTTCCTTTTGTTCGATGATGCAACCATGATTTAATTTGAAGCGACCTTCCAGGAGGTTTTTTCCCTAATCGGTGTCCAAGTAGGATTACCACCGTTTCACGGAATTTGACTTCCGTAAACGGGTCCAACGAATAATCGAAGGCACGGGTCCAGGCAAGGATCGAAAAGGAATCAGTAGGTATAAATTTAGCGCTGAAAAGTGCTATTGTGGGTAGTACTGAGAAGTACTGTTGAATTGCTTTAGGTAGTAAAACTTCCTGCAGCAGAGAGAGCTTACGTCCGCACAGCACAAGAGTACGATGCGAACTGAGAGAAATATTTTGTATTTCACATGTTTTCCCTGTCGTTCCAGAGGATGAAGTCGGATCTACCTATTTGAAAGATAGGTACATGAATAGTTGAAAATACACCTATTAGGGAAGAGAGAAACTGAAGTTCGCATTCTAACATGTTGGTCTAAATATATAGAATTCTCAGCCATCACGAAGTCATATATGATGTAGAATAGGATGCTAAAGTGGAGGCCATACCCGACTAGATGAACATAACAATAATATATCATAATTATATCTTAATGTGATATAACTAACAAATTATGTTATAATTTTGTTATGACATGGACTGTTTCAAACTTTTTCAAACTAAATTATAAGAAAATATATTATAATCTTTTGTAACTAGTTTTGTTACAAATAAATCAGAACAAACTCTGTTATAACTTTGTTATTTTTGCAACTGAACAAAATAATCAGTTGCAAAAATAACATAATTATATCAGAATATGAAATAATTTTAATTTTTAGCTATATTACAAAAAATGAGAAATTTGATTAAGTATTCGTTTTTTTTCATTGCTTGTAGAGCAAAAGGTCGATGGATAGCAGGTAAAAGATCAGAAAATGTTTATAAGGAAACAGCTTTATTCTATGTAATTGAAAAATTAAAAAAAAAACATTCAATTGCTGTTGAGGGGCTGCAGTTTTGCTTGTTTTTCATTGCGTAGAATGCCGGAAGCGTATCCGGCTACCCTCAAAACTGAAAAGTACTCATATTTTTTCAACTTTGAACCGATTTAAGTGAACTTAAACTCGTTTGAATAAGACATCTTTTTTTATTGATTGGGTTACGCGGTATTCCCAAAAGTCCAAATTTTCTGGAACATATCCTTATGCTATTGAGGGGCCCAGATGCAAAGAGATGTAAGTGACCGTTTTGTCGAGTTTGAGCTGAACATATCAAAAAATCTTCAGATTTCAAGCTCACAGGAACTTTTTAAAGATTATTTTTATGATGATTAGAAAAATTACAGTAAATCAGAGAAAATTGGGTTGATATTGAAACTCCATACATTTTGAATGGGATGAAAAACTGGTGAAAAACTTCAAAGCTCATTTACTCGAAAGTGGGTTTTTGTAACTTACACCCTGATTGCGCCAGATTAAAACTAGAATATTTAATTTATGTTGCAAGAGCCACCCTAGCGTGCCACTCACGTCCACACTAGCAAACGCAGTAGTAGCCACACATGGTTACCCGTATACGCGATATGCAATAGGCTTTTTTGCACGATCGCCTCCCGATCGTTTGTAGTCATCTACTTGCTTCTATCCAGGAGAAGCAGTAGACCAGAGATAGAGTTTAGTTGTAAATAAACCTCCACCGCGTTCGGACGAAATACACTACGCCGTTATTTTACCCCAAGAAAAGTGTTTTTGTCGAACGTAATAAAGTTCAGTGACCGCGAACCGTGTGTTTTCGATTGTGGCAATATCACCGCGCGCCTATACCGGGATTGATGAACGCTATCGCTCTATGTGCGTGAAAATAAATTGGTCCTTCGAGCCGGATCAATCGCGGTATCGGACAGTTGTGCGTGGGCCAAGAGTGCTTCGCGGTTGTTAGATGGACACTAGTGCCATTGTGGATCGCGGACAAAGTGAAATTTCGCCATCGCATTAGTGATTTGTGGCGCACCGCCGCCGCCGAAGAAAGTGCCCAGTGAAAACCCGCCATCTCATTAATTGGATTGTGGGGAATTGGTGCACCGCCGCCGCGTCGTTGAAGTGTTTGCTGTTTGCTGCTGCTGCTGGGCGAGGACGAATTTTGAGCGGAGATTTGGTGCAACGACGACGATCACCGGAACCTGAGCGCCTACGGACTGGCTGAAGACACAGGGAAGTACAGTGCATGTGTGGGTCTGTGGCTGTCCATGCATGAAGGAGCCATTAGACTGTGGGTTGAATGTGTAAAGAGCGATCCAATAAAGATATTTTGCATGCGAAACTGTGTCTTTTGGCTCAAAACGGTTCTGGTCCCTGTGGTTCGTTAATTGTGCTTGGTCTTGGATTCTGCTGGTACCTGGTTGGCTCGATTTTCGTTGGTTGAATTCCCCTCCGCTGTTGTCAATCATTGGGTTGGTCAGTTCGTCTCGCGGCGCGTGGAACGTCGAGTCGTTACGTTGTCACCAGTGCACAGTGGCTCAAACAGTGATCTTCTTGCGGTGAAAGTGAAGTGTCTCTAGCAGTGCAAACGAACTTCCCAGTGTATCTAGCGACTTTGAACAGTGACTTCGGTGAGAATAATAAGTGACTCAAGATAGTGACAATGAAGCCGGAAGATCTGAGAAGTTTGCTGAAGAAGGAGAAACGCCTTCTGAACAGCTTAGAGCTAGTGGAAAGTTTCGTCAGTGACTTTGATGAAGAGCGTGACCGAAAAGAAATTGAAGTTCGTTTGCAACTGTTGGAAAGTGTTGTGAATGAGTTCTTCGATGTGCGTGATAAGATTGAAGTGCCGATGACGAAGTTCCTGATCCAGAGGAGTCAGAGAAGGCTCGAAAGGCGAGGCTGGAGAGTGCATCGAAGAAGAGAGATGAGGAAGGTGAAGCCATAATCAGTGATGTGCAGAACCGTTTTTGCAAGGCCAAGGCAGCGTTGATGGAGCGGCGTCCGAAGAAGCAGGTTGATCGTCCTGGGGCGTCAGGCACGGCTGCCGGAAGTACCCTCTCGAGAGTGAAACTGCCCGAGATCAAGCTACCAACCTTCGGTGGCAAACTTCGAGACTGGGTGTCGTATCGCGATGCATTCCGAAGCTTGATCCACCAGAATCGGGAGCTCACCGACATGGACAAGTTCACGTACCTTCGTTCATCGTTGACGGGCGAGGCCCTTCAGGAAGTCAGCACCGTTGAACTTTCCGCGGCAAATTATGCAGTTGCCTGGACTGCATTGGAGGAGCGCTACCACAACGAGAAACTCATCGTGAAGGCATATCTCGACGCCATCTTTGGCATTGAACCGATGCGGAAGGAGAGCTACGAAACGCTGAGCCAGCTCATCAGCGACTTCGAAAAGAATCTGCAGATGCTGCAGAAGCTGGGACAGGATACCAATGGCTGGAGCACTATCCTAGTCCACATGGTTTGTTCCAAGCTGGACAGTGTTACCCTGCGGTTCTGGGAGTCGTCGCACAACTCCAAGAACGTGCCCACCTATAGAAACCCGATGAACTTTTTGAAGAACCATTGTGCAGTTCTTCAATCAGTTGGAGTGAGCAAACCTCCCTCCGCCGAAGTGAAGAAGCCCAAGGTAAGCGTCAGCCATTCGTCCACATCCTTCGGCCGGTGCTGTTTCTGCTCGGAAGCTTTCCATCCGGCGTTCATGTGCAAGAAATTCCAGAAGTGGAAGATCTCGGAGCGCTACGATGCCGTTCGGAAGAATGGCCTGTGCATGAACTGCCTATCGTCGGGTCACTTGGCGCGGAATTGCAGCAAAGGATCATGCCGTCAATGTGGGAGGAGACACCACACCCTGCTTCACGCTGAAAGCAACAGTGTCAACCCACAATCCTCCGTTCCACAGACGACAAAACGACCCCCAAGTGAACAACCATCTCAGACACAGCAAACACAGCCGGGAAAACCAACACACCAAAAAGCACCAACCACAAACCACAACGAACCCAGCACTTCCTTGTCAATCGTACAGACACAATCGCATAGCACCAACCCACAGATCGCCACAGACCATTCAGACACACTGCAACACACTGTAGCACTCCCAACACAAACACAATCCTCCACACGCCAAATTCTTCTATCGACCGCTATTGTGCGGATATGCGATGCCAACGGGCGATCAATGCTGGCCAGAGCACTGCTAGACTCGTGTTCTCAGTATTGCTTCGTCACCTCTGAATTTTGTCGCCGCATGGACCTGGACGAGTTCCCTGATTATCTAGCGGTGAAGGGAATTGGCGGTTCGGGAAGCGTTTCGCAGAAAGCTGTTCGTGCTACAGTCAGCCCTCGTTTTGCCAGCATCTCGGACTTCGAGGAAAGTATGCGCTTACACGTCTTGGCAAAGCTGACTATTCCACTCCCGTACGAAGGGTTCGAAACTAGCCAGTGGAAGCTGCCGGCCGACATCGTTTTAGCTGACCCGGAGTTCTACCGAACATCAGAGATCGACATGATCATCGGCGCCGAATATTATCTCGATCTACTGCAGGATGGGCGGTTCAGGCTCAACGAGGACGGTCCGACGTTCCAGAACACCGTCTTTGGATGGATCGTCTCCGGTCGCGTCTCCAACAGCACACTCTCGGCACCTGCAACGACCACTACGCTTTGTTCCACGTCAGAACTCCAAGAACAGCTCACTCGTTTCTGGGAGCTCGAAAGTTGTCACCTAACGAGCACCTATTCCGTGGAAGAGTCCACATGCGAGGAGATTTTTAAGCAAACGACCACCCGCGATGAAGCCGGACGCTTCGTCGTATCGCTGCCCAGGAAGGAGCATATTATCAATCGCCTGGGAAATTCCAGAAGTAGCGCCGAGCGTCGTTTCATGAGCTTGGAGCGCCGGTTTGCTACGAACCCAGAGCTGAAGAGGTTGTATTGCGAGTTCATGGAGGAATATGCGTCGATGGGCCACATGGAGAGAGTGAATGAGGAGGAACTGTCTGGATCAGTGTGCTACTTTCTGCTGCACCACGCTGTGTTGAAACCGGACAGCACAACAACAAAACTTCGCGTTGTGTTTGATGCTTCGTGCAAGACCACGTCCGGCGATTCCCTCAACGATGGGTTGATGGTAGGCCCCGTTGTTCAGGACGACCTGATCTCGATACACGCTCGTTTCCGCCTGCACCGAATCGGCATAGTAGCTGACGTAGCGAAAATGTACAGGATGATCAAAATGCAGCCACGAGATCAGAAGCTACAGCTGATTTTGTGGAGAGCCACGCCAGAGGAACCTATCCAGGTGTTCCAGTTAACGACCGTTACGTACGGAACCGCATCCGCTCCGTTTTTGGCTACACGTTGCCTAGTACAGTTAGCAGAAGAAGGTCAATCCACCCACCCAACCGCAGCGAAAGTTGTTCGGAAGGATTTTTACGTCGATGACATGATCACTGGCGTCGATAGCCCTGCAGAAGGCAAGGCATTAGTGGAGGAGATGGTCAACCTGACCGATTCTGCCGGTATGATGCTGAGAAAGTGGAATTCGAACTGCGGAGAAGTGTTGAGCGAGCTGCAACCGCATCTACGGGATGACCGAGTTGTATTCGAGATGGATTCCCCGCCGTCGATCGCTACCGTGAAGACGCTGGGCCTTGTTTGGTGCCCTTCATCCGACGATTTCTACTTCACGGTGCCAAAGTGGAATACGACAACGGTGGTTACGAAGCGAATCGTGATTTCCGATGCATCCAAGCTTTTCGATCCCTTGGGACTAATAGGACCGGTGGTCGTCGAAGCCAAGATCTTCATCCAAACTTTGTGGAAGTTGCTTGTGAACTGGGACGATCCACTCCCGGAAAACCTGCAAACGCTTTGGTTGGAGTACCGCAGGAATTTGAGTGCTCTCGAGTCCATTCGTATTCCACGATGGGTCGGTTACACCAAGGAGTGCACAACGATCGAATGGCATGGATTTTGCGACGCTTCCGACAGCGCATACGGCGCGTGTCTGTACCTCCGATGCAGCTACGAGGATGGCTCTGTGCGCGTTCAGCTGATGATGTCCAAGTCACGAGTCGCGCCATTGGAGGATTTGAAGAAGAAGAAGCGCAAGCAGTCGACGCCACGACTGGAACTTTCATCCGCTCTTCTGCTAAGCCATCTTTACGAAAAGGTCAGCCAAGCCACTGGACTGACAATTCCGTCGTTCTTCTGGACAGATTCGAACATTGTGAAGCATTGGATTGCGTCCACACCATCCAGGTGGCAGACCTTCGTCGCGAATAGGGTGTCCGAAATCCAGCACCTAACGAAAGGTGGAGTCTGGAATCACGTCGCAGGCATCGAGAATCCAGCAGACGTACTCTCGCGAGGTATTTCGGCCACGCAGTTGGAATATCACTCCCTCTGGTTCAACGGTCCAGTTTGGCTGAGTCAAGGTCGAAATTTCTGGCCGGAGAACTCCGAAGTCGACGTTGAACAGCTCGATCCTGCTTCCCTTGAAGAACGAAAGTCCGTAGCCCTACCGCTGCAAGCAGCAACTCCGAACGAGATCTTTTCGCTCCGCTCGTCGCTGTTCGCTCTAATCCGACTGGTAGCAGTGATGCGTCGCTTCCGTCACAACGCCCAGAGAGCTAACCGAAATGCCCGGAAACTCGGTTCAGTCAGCACGCAAGAATACGAAGAAGCCCTGTTGCAGCTGGTTCGTCTGTCGCAAGAAGAATGTTTCCCGGAGGAGATTGCAAGTCTGTCCCGGGAGGATCAGGTGAAGCAGTCGTCCAGAATATCGTCTTTGAATCCCAAACTACGAGATGGGATACTCCGCGTTGGCGGCCGGCTCCGGAACGCATCGGTTTCCGAAAATCGGAAGCATCCAATGATCATCGATCACCGTCATCCCCTCGCCACGTTGGTAGTTCGTCATTACCATGTAAAGATGCTTCATTCCGGACAACAAGTCGTTATTGCAAGCGCCAGAGAACGATTCTGGATCCCGAGCATTCGGAACCTCGTGCGAAAGGTCCTGCATGAGTGTATTACCTGCTTCCGAATAAAACCAAGATGCCAGGAACAGCTGATGGCAGAGCTGCCACCTGAAAGGGTCAACCCGGCACCACCGTTCCTCAAGGTCGGTGTAGATTATTGCGGCCCGTTTCTGGTCACCTACCCACAGCGTCGCAGTTCTCCCGTCAAGTGCTTCGTAGCGATATTTGTCTGCCTCGTCACCAAAGCCGTTCACGTGGAGTTAGTCGCCGACCTCACCACGGCCGCGTTCCTAGCGGCCCTGCGGCGTTTCACGGCCCGTCGGGGACGTCCAACCGTAATCATGTGCGACAATGCCAAGAACTTTGTTGGAGCCAGGCGGGAACTTCGGCAGCTGTTAAACTTGTTCGAGCAGCAGCAATTCCAAAACGCTGTAGCCAGCAACGCCGCGGATGAGAGAATCGAGTTTAAATTCATCCCGGCCAGATCGCCTAATTTCGGTGGTCTGTGGGAAGCAGCCGTGAAAAGCTTCAAAAACTGCTTCAAGAAGATCATCGGAACTCGGACTCTCCTGTATGACGAGATGCAGACGGTGCTCACACAGATCGAAGCGGTTCTAAACTCCAGGCCCCTCACACCACTCAGCAATGATCCTGGAGACTTCGAGGCGCTTACGCCAGGACATTTTCTAGTGCAACGTCCACTGACAGCAATTGCTGAACCCGATCTGGAGAATGTTCCGGCTAACCGTCTCTCCGTCTGGCAGAGGGCGCAGGACTACGGCCAGCTGCTCTGGAAGAAGTGGAGCACGCTTTACCTTTCCGATTTGCATAACCGGACCAAGTGGACCCGCCAGCGGGATAACATCGTCGTTGGAACCATGGTTCTGCTGATGGACGAGCGGCTTCCGCCGTTGAAGTGGAATCTCGGCCGCGTTACCGAAGTATTCAGAGGCTCCGACGATAACATCCGCGTGGTAGACGTGCGCACAGCAAATGGGGTTTTCCGACGAGCGATTTCGAAGATTTGCGTCCTTCCAATCAGGGATAACGCAACATCTACCAGCGATGAGGCATAATTCGCCTCCACCGGTGGTGCTTCGGCACCCGCGGAGGTCCTTGCGGCCTCCGCATCCCAGTAAGTTTTGTAATTTATCAATATTTCAAAAAACTAAAGGAATGTTCATACCCCATAGCCGTCGTTCTACCCGTCCCGGGTCTCCGGGACAACATATTGTTTGGAGCCAACCGATCTTCCGTCCAAGACCCTGTCCATAAGTCCACCGATTCGAGGTACAATCGTCTGTTGGTGAAGGTATTCGTGAGCGTCCAGTCCAGTAATGAAGTCCTGTGATGTCCTGTCAATCAAATCGAAGCTCTACGTCGAGCAATCTGTTTTTCCGAGTCCATCGGATCTGTCTCTTGTGAACCTAATCTGCTCCGTCTCGTCGAGGTACAACCGGACCACCAGCTGGTTTGGCATGCTGTAGCGTCAGTTGGAGTTTGGCCAACTCATCGACCGCCGTCATAGCTACCGGATCAGCCCAAGAAGCGGTAAGAGCTCACCGCGACCGTTTGGTTCAACCTTGACACCCGGATTTGGTCAGTACCGCACCACGTTTTTTAATTCGATTGGACATCTACACAGCCGCTGGTAGCGGCCGCGGAGGCCACGGAGGCCTCCGCTCCAGGCAAGTTGTTGTATTGTACATAAATCCAAGTGAAAAAGCACCCTCTCATTTGCAGCAACGTTGACCCCCTCCCTCGTCGTCGAGGACGACCGCAGGACACCCGCAGGACAACCGCCGGACTACCACAGGACAACCGAAACACACCTCAAGTCCACCGAAGAATCCACCACCGGCAGGCCGGCGAACGTTTCGTCGTCAGCAATCAAGTCGCGGTATCTCCCGAAGATCAACCAGCCATATCCGTCGAACCTCCACCACGAAGAATCCGAAGCACATGGCATGCTACCGCCTCCGAGCCGTCCGAGTACGGCTATCCAAGAAGACCAGCAGCGAGAGCGAGCCGGAGAAAGCCGGTCGTCGTCGCCGACAGTCGACCATCCAGAAACCATCTCATCGATGTCCGTGGACCTTCCCCGCGGAACAGAAGCATTGAGATAAGAAGAGAGTAATTACTAGGAATAGTTAGAAGTAGATCCCAAAAACCAATTGAATTAGATTCCCACGCTAGGATAAGAACAAATTTCATGAATTAGGTTATCAAATTGGTAGTTGAAAGCCACTGGTTTCAAGGCGGCCGGGCGTATGATTGCGCCAGATTAAAACTAGAATATTTAATTTATGTTGCAAGAGCCACCCTAGCGTGCCACTCACGTCCACACTAGCAAACGCAGTAGTAGCCACACATGGTTACCCGTATACGCGATATGCAATAGGCTTTTTTGCACGATCGCCTCCCGATCGTTTGTAGTCATCTACTTGCTTCTATCCAGGAGAAGCAGTAGACCAGAGATAGAGTTTAGTTGTAAATAAACCTCCACCGCGTTCGGACGAAATACACTACGCCGTTATTTTACCCCAAGAAAAGTGTTTTTGTCGAACGTAATAAAGTTCAGTGACCGCGAACCGTGTGTTTTCGATTGTGGCAATATCACCGCGCGCCTATACCGGGATTGATGAACGCTATCGCTCTATGTGCGTGAACACACCCCTTTGCTTCTAAGCTCCTCTATTCTAATATCGGCGTTGTTGGAGTTAGCGTATTGAAAAAAATATGGTCTCTCGTGAAATATGCTTCGTAATTACACTGTTGAAAACGCTTTGACATCCACGTGCAGCACAACAGAACATGTGCTCGATGAACAAATTGAGATTTGAATTATGAAAATGCTACGGTCAACCTTGGCTTGGTCAGCCAAAGCAAAATCAAGAAATTGACATTTATGCTTCGTAATGATTACTTTCAAGTCAATACTTTGGGCCTAGGCTGGGCAGATATGCTATTGGTGATTTGATGGTGCATGAAGAAGAAGAAGAACGATGGTGTTTTGAAAAATCCTATCCCTACCACACAGGAGAAGATTTTAAAATGTCTCTATAAAATCTAAAACAAAATCTAATTAAAAACGTTTTGATGTACGGTGTAAGACTTTGGACGGACTACATATTGAACGTATAAATTTAAATTTAACATTTTTTTTTCTTGGTAAGGTACTTAATTTGTACCAATCACCAATTGGGTTTTTTAAATTAAGAATAATATATTGATTTTTTGATTTTATTCGAAAGAGCACCTTTTTTTAAGCCAGTATGATTTTTTTCAGATTTTTTAAACTTTATTTTGATACCTTAAGCTTCAATTACAAAAAGATTTTTTGAAATCACCTTTTGACAGCTGGGCAATTGCTTGACAGCTCCGCCCAGTACGAAATGCGACGAGGGGTGATTCGACAAATCGATCCCATACAAACTTTAAATCGATTTTTAAATAGGTTCCCGAGCACCAAAGTTCATGAAAATTTGGATTTCGGCTCAGTTTGGCATGTATAGATTGTGAATATGGAATTATCTCAACAGCACTAAAGAAGCCAATTGCAGCTGGTCTATGGAAAATTCCACGTGTATGGCAATTCGGGTTTTTTCTTAACTCACGATGACCAGATTGGTTCAGTCGGATTTGTTTTTGATGGAAAAAATAAATCTGGATCAAATGAGATCAATATTGTCAAAATCGGAGAAAATTTATCGCAGATATAACCATTACATAGCTTACCTTCTTTATTTTATTGTCTGCTGTTTCATATTATGAAGTAGAAAATAAAGCATTGTAACTTCTAAAAATTTTATCAGACTCTTCCGTATTTTTTATTTTATTCATTGCTATAATTTGAGTTTTGGGTAAATATAGCATCATAGCTATTGATATGTTTATCTTTGTATTAATTTCCTTCTTTCAATATCCCAGTTCCGTTACGGTGCCAAATTCCTATCACTTTTCTACGATTCCCAATTCTTATAGGTTAAGAAAAATTTTAGCTTCAAAAAGTGATACATCTGCAAATGAGTTCTTTTTATCTCAAAATTGAGTAAACTTAGTTGAAATTATATGTCATGTCATATGTACTGCTATTCTAACCTCTAATTATAACGTCAAAAAGTATCGAACAGACTATGTATTACGAAGTAATGAATGTTAGTGAGAGTGGAGATAGCAAATATGGTACCTACTAAATAATTCTAATCAATAAAAATGTCAACTATACAGACAATTCTGCTCAATTGATGATTGCATTTGTCTATTATAACTTTTTTTTCTTTCGGTCTATTATTATTCGATCATATATTGTTTGACATTATGTCATAAATATCTTTTTTCATTACTAAAAATAATCTAAAACAGGATAAAACTAAACAGCATCTGCAGAAGTAATCATATCGGCATATGATATAATTACCTTTTACCTTCGCTCACGTAGGTACGTGTATAATCGCCGTTCTCACAACGCGAACAAAACAAAAAATTAAATAAAATCATCTCCGTCTGGAAAGGATCTTTGTCGCCGCCAAAATGCACCCCATGACGAAGCTCAATCATAAATAGTCGACTAGCAACTTTTTCGTCGTTCTCCTTGTTCCGAAACAGCCGACGACGGGCCCTGCGAACGCCACCACTGTTATTAGTGTTACAGTGCACATGTCTGCGCACCGCGATAGCGCTGTTGGTAAGAGAGAGAGGTTCGTTGTTTGATCTTGCATTCAAATCTCTGTCTATTTTTGTCCTGCGACTGGCAAACATGAAATGGGGGAATAGGGAAACTGGCAATACGTAGAACCAGTAAAGCTTCTATCGTCCCTCACTGCAAGTGCTGTGATAGCCTCATTGGTAAAGGCGACTGGAAATTTACGATAGCAGGATTGGAGGTTCAAATCCCGTCGATGTTTGTAAGTTTTATAATGAATTCGAAATTTTTTTTATGTGGCCTATTATTTTCTAAAAATAGAATAACACACTTAAAATAATTACCCAAAAATGAGTAAAAAAAGTTAGTTTTTACCCTAATTTTTAACTAATTTAATAACTCTTTAATATCAAAATTTGTTATTGAAATATTTCCCAAATTCACTGTTATTAAGTTGTTATTGCCACTAACAAAACATGTTATTAAATTGATTTTTCAGGAACAAATTTTTGTTATGTGACTTGTTATTTTGCCGCTTATGACAGCCAAGTTTATAACTCAATATGTTATGTTAATAACATGAAAATTACTAATTCCATTATGCAGTTATTTTGCCAAAATAACGCATTTTGTTATGCTGTTGTTATTCTCTTCTGCTCGGGAGGAGAATAAATGATTGGATGAGTTGTTGATGCAAACCTGAACTAGTGAACACGCTTTTGATATTAAATACCATCACGAAAATCTTATTCCACCGACTCAACTTATTCCTCGGGTTAGTCTACTGTTAGTAGGTGCTTTTAAGTACTAGTTGGAAGATCTAAAACCCCTGATAATCGAACTACGCACATCACTCGATCCATCGTCGCCTTGATCAATCGTATCAGTTTATCCGGGAATCCGTATTCATGCATAATCTGCCATAGCTCTTCTCGATCGATTGTATCATACGCCGATTTGAAATCGATGAACAAGTGATGTGTGGGCACGTTGTATTCGCGGCATTTCTGCAACACCTGGCGGATGGCGAACATCTGGTCCGTTAGAGCGCGTTCACCCGTAAATCCAGCCTGATATTGCCCAACGAACTCTCTTGCAATCGGTGATAGACGGCGGCATAAAATTTGAGAGAGTATCTTGTAGGCAGCGCTCAGTAGTGTGATCGCGCGATAGTTCCCGCAATCCAACTTGTCGCCTTTTTTGTAGATGGGACACACGATATGTTCCATCCATTCCTTCGGCAATACTTCCTCCTCCCAAATCTTGGTAATGACCCAGTGTAGTGCTCTCACCAGTGTTTCTCCACCGTATTTTAGAAGCTCGCTTGGTAGTTGATCTGCTCCAGCGGCTTTGTTGTTTTTCAACCGGCCAGCCTCCTCTTCAATCTCTTGGAGGTCAGGGGCAGGAAGTCTTTCGTCCTGTGCACATACTCCTAGATCTGTTATTTACCACGCCACCTTCGGCACTTGCAACGTCGCCATTGAGGTGCTCATCGTAATGCTGCCGCCACCTCTCGACCACCTCACGCTCGCTCGTGAGAATATGCCCGTGATTATCTCGGCACATGTCGGCTTGTGGTACAAAGCCTCTGCGCGAGCGGTTCAGCTTCTCGTAGAACTTTCGTGTGTTCTTAGCGCGGTACAGCTCTTCCATCGCTTCGCGATCTCGTTCTTCCTGCTGGTGCTTCTTCATCCGGAAGACTGAGTTCTGCCTGTTCCGCGCCTTTTTGTAACGTGCCTCATTCGCTCTCGTACGGTGTTGCAGCATTCCCGCCCATGCTGCATTTTTCTCGTTTTTCAACTGTTCACATTCGCCGTCGTACCAGTCGTTTCTGTGATTCGGAGTCGCGAAGCCTACCTATGGCCGAGGTACTACCTATGGCGGATCGGATGTCCCTCCAGCCATCTTCAAGTGTAGCTGCGGCAAGCTGCTCTTCCGTTGGTAGGGCCACTGCTAACTGCTGCGCGTAGTCTTGAGCCACTTCTACGTTACGAAGTTGCTCGATGTTGAGCCGCGGCGTTCGACTTCGACGCGTGGTGATAACTGTCGAAAGTTTTAAGCGCATGCATACAGCGACTAAGTAGGGATCCGAATGTATATTCGCACTGCGGTATGTGCGGGCATTGGTTATATCCGAGAAGAATTTACCGTCGATTAGAACGTGGTCGATTTGGTTTTCTGTTTGATGATCGGGTGATCTCCAGGTGGTCCACTTGGACCCCTACTCACGTTTTCAAGAGCACCAATCCTAAACATTCGTAAACAAATGCGCTCGATTTGGTAAAGCTGCTTCTTTTTGCAAAGCCAGGATAAACAAGTGCGGATTGGTTCGATGCTTCACAGTTAGTCGCGTTCGGAAATTTTTACCGCAATCTCAACTGCTGAGTGGGGTTTTAACGAAATTCTGTAAAAATGTACCAAATTTTGGTAAAAGGTTTACGTTTATCTGTCGAGCTCTAACGCATTTCGGTAAAAGCCGCTAACTTTACCGATTTTTTCCTGTAAATCAAATTTAACGGTTAAATTTTCTTGAAAACATTACCGAAGTCGGTGATTTTTTCTAAGTGTGTTCGTTCGTCAGTTTTGTGCCTCTAAAGATTGTATGCAATGGGATTTCTTGATGTTTTACTTTAGGTGGTAATATATGTTGAGGTCGAGCACAAAATCGATTTTTTTTATTCTTTAATCTTCAAGTATGGGTTCTTAAGGGTCTGTTCCAATTGGTGAATTATTTAACATACATTTTTAATTAAATTTGACAGTTCGACACTTAAACTTAACAATTCTCCTAAGGAAATAATTATCGAACTGTCAAGTTTAAATGAATATTAATTTTAATTCTTCAATTGGAACAGACCCTAAGAATGCTGCGTCAAATTTTCATAGAGATCCAAGCAGTACAAGCAAAGATATAGTGTTTTGCGCCTCGCTCCCTTACGGGCACGAAGTGCATTGAAACTTAAACGCGATTATCTCGGAATTATGTTTTTCCAAAAAACGTCGATGCGGTGACTACGAATGCGGAAACAGTTCTCAACCGATTTCAACCTATTTTTTTGGGTGTTTGCTATTCATGTGTCCTGTCCTTGAACGATCAATATTTTTCAAAATAATCATATCGGTGTTATGATTTTTTATGCATTTTCTGCATAAAATAGTGTTTTAAAAAAACGTCTCCGTTTGGAAACTTAAAACATTGTCTAATATTCCGATCGTTCAAGGACACCACAAGGTCCTCTAGTAATGGTTTTGTTTTGGGTTTGTGCTTTCAGTTGAGCCGTTGGACTGTAATCATAGTCACGGCAAACCTCTTTAAAGAAAACACATTTTACAGAAAATGTTATAACTTTGGTAGACTCATTTTTGGCAATCTCAGACTGCCCTCCCCCCTCGTAGACTTTTGTCCATACAAAATTCTGTATGGATCGTAGACTACGTAGTTTATGGACAGGCCCTTACCTGGATCAGTTGATTTGGTCATTTATATTTTGGTTTTTCTGTATAAGCTTACTAATAGGTATAGGGTCCATTACTAGCACTAAAATTCTAACCTAGTAGAGGAAAAAAACTCAAAAAAATTATAATTTGATAAAGAGATCAAAAAAGTACATATTAAGAGGTAAAAGTACTGGAACTAATAGCTAAAATTTACTCCTCGGCCAACATCATCATATCATATTTAGCTCTTTTGAGAGGTAATCAATAGTAGCGAGCTATTCATTCG
>NC_085138.1:443395410-443456440 GCF_035046485.1 Aedes albopictus
AAAACAATCGAGCGACACATACTCACATACAAATACGCATAATCGCACATTATGCCTAGGGTTGTGCAACATAAGGGAGCTTATGGTATAATGAGTTTTGTCAAACTTGTCGAACATGTGTGCAAGACTACAACATAATCGTCATTGCACACGTTTCTTAAAAAATAACGAACAATTTGTCATTATTATCTTGTTAATATTTCTATTTTACAAATGTTTCTGCATGTTTATCAACTGCTCTGAATATGGACGAAGCTGGACGAATAGCACATCGCATCACACTGGTGATCATGTTGCATGTTTCTTCAGAACAACCCGCTCACTGCATCTTTCTTTACTCACTTAATCAAAAAGTGAATATGAATAGAATGAGGCGAATATACGGACCCCTGGTTTTAGCTGTATGCTGTCTTCCTGGAATTTTCTTCTAATTTTTTTAACTTTGTTTTATTATTCACTAGATCACATATATCATTAAAACCTAATTTCGAGCAACGCTGCTGAAGAAACCATGCCTGTCTACACTGGTTTCAGAGATATTGTTTTCTACAGAAAAAAGTTATAGGTGAGACCTTAAAAAATTTCTACATACTTTTTGTTCATTGATTTATCAAAAAAAAACCTTTGTTTTGAGAACTTTCAGAGCATCAGGTAAATATGTAACTTTTTTTTTCAAATATTGCTCGACGATTATTTGCTTCATCAGCCCAATTACCCAATTACGATAGGGAGACTCATCATAACATCCCTCCATCCGTGAACCTGGATGACTGCCTTGGGTTCCTCTCTGGAGCCACCATCATGATCGACCTCAAGTTCACCGCTTTCCGTGATGCTCGGTAGAGCTAGCTACACCGCGGGTCTTCTGAAGACGCCTGATGCTGTGCGTGGTAGTGCTTGACGTACTCGTCCATCTCTCTCGGAAATAACCTTCTTCTTTACACGTCCACAAACTCACTGATGACTAAAACTGGAACCAGACCACTAACCTCCAAGTTCCGCGTAAGCCAGAGCTGAAAAACGATCGGGCCAGTTTCCAGCCTCTTCATAAGTGTTGTACCATTGGCTCAGATGACAGAATTTTCAGGCCACTAGTGCTGCCCTTGTAAAGTGAATAGGCGTAACCGATTCATGATCTGCTGACTAAAAAGGGATGCAGGTGAGAAGCCTGGATTTAATGATGAACTTGTCATCCAGCAGGGTTGGTTTTTAGGGGTCCATATTATTTCATAGTCGTAATCTCCTCGTTCATATTAGTCTAAATTTAAATTACCAAATTTTCAGTGCCCGTGAACTATTTTTTTTATGCATTAAAATTTTTTGTGCGGAGCGAATTGTCAATTTATTGAAAGAACTGTCATTTGTTCCACGAAAATTTAAACTGTTTTGTTTATTTAACCATCAAAACAAAGATATTGACACGAAATGTAATCACCTTATACCCAACTCAATTATGATTACCGAGTGTACAATACGTTGGTTACTAGTAATTTGACCGAATGCCGTTTAGCCGAAAAAGAAGTTATGAATTTAAGTGTTGCTAATTGATCCCTTCACAATTAAACTGGAGAGAACAACCTATGACTAAATGAAGGATATGTTTCTGATGATTATATTGGCAGCAAGAATGTTACCCGGAGTCCCTCACCTCTTAATTCATTTGATCAAAATTCGGCCAAATGTCATTCGGCGAGATCGAAGTAGTTTGTGCGCGCGTGTGGATGCATCGAAAATATCGGCTGTCAGTGTTTTCGCGTTCGTGATTCTCAACTCGATTTATCGATACCAGATTTTGCTGAAATAAAAGTTTCAATTTTTTACATAATATTCTACCTAAGCCTGCCACAAGAAACGGTATGTAGCCAAGGTTAATCCTAAAAAAAAAACAATTTGACGTCGGTGAATTTAAGCGGTAAGAAGAGGAAACCGCAGGTAAACCATTTCGCTACCCTGTTGAAATGACACGGCCAGTTGAAGATTGAAAATCTATTTTATTTTTGGCGGCGGCAGAAGGTTTCTCCCATAAGAAAAAAATATTTTCGGAAGCAATCAGCAGAGACAAATGTTCCAGTTTGGTGAGATCTAGCCATTCATATATAACTGAATAATTATTGTTTTTACGTCAATTCAGGTAATTGAAAATGTCAATATCCTACTATATTTGTGAATATGCCCGAAAATCTGCTTTTCCGCCAAGGAAATTTCTATCCAAAATACATCTCCAGATATCTATATATGAAGTAGCTCAAGTTCTTGGACATATTCTGAGTAGATATCTAATCAAAATTTCCTCCCCATCCCCGCTGATCGTAAGGACCTGGCCAGGTGTCAAACAAAGAGGTCATTCAATGAAAGATATGTCAAATCCCAGGTAGCTTTTCTGGCGCATTAACCCTCGAACGATCGCGCTGTTGTATTTTGTACAACACGTTGAAAAAATCTCGCTTTTTGTACTCAGCATTAGCGTGGTGCTGACGCAGGTAGTCAACCGCGCGAGTTACGGAAGGTTAAACGTCTCTATCGACAGCCACCCCAGGATATGTACGGTCAGCTATGCTATGCTATAATTCGTCCAAATGACCTTTTTGACCAGATGGCATTCGGCCAAACGGCCAATCACTGGAGGAAATACCTATGCCCCATCTATGGATACACAGGGCCAGCGTGGTTAATTCCCCAGCCTAGTTCCGAAAAGCAGTCATGATTATCAAAAGGAACATGAATGTCGTTAGTATCCAATCTTCGAAGAATACCGTAACTACGCTAACGCTAATTAATGAGTCGGGGTTTATTATCTGGTTTATTTATCTTTGATGTTATGCTATTTTCTAAGTACAACTCACTTTTTACGAAAAGTTACCGGTAGAGTTCTTACTGCTTCTTACTCTTCTCGCAATAGTGCTTTAGTCTAGGCTTTCGAGCCAGGACATTAGGGTTACATTCCTGAAAGAGGGTCTCCAATGGAGTGACATAAACTTTCTTAGCAACGCCACTCCCAACATTTTTGCTTCACATCAATAGTGCATACTATACGGCGCGGCTGACGAGATGTCGCCGTTCCATTGTTTAGTTCAATTGTATTCGATAACGCTGCACAGTAGGACTGGCCGCTTTAAGGCGAAACTGGAAGCATTTCCTCATTTTTTTGGTTTTTGATTTTTTATAAAATATCGAAGCAATATTTTCAAAATTGGTTTTCGTGCACATCTAGAGTATGGAACAAGGTATCTTCTGATTTTTTTTTTGTGGTGGAAAAATTTTTCTACTTTTGCACTGCCGTAATTCTGCAAAGTGACGTAAGCGCCATTCAAAATATCGATATTTGTTGGTATATTATATGTAATATCTGGTGTAAAAATAACACTGTGGTATGCCTGTTGTATTAGAATGCAAGATCTAGGCGTAATCTATCATCTATGGAAAGAAACTTAGAGGATGAGCAAGAGTTTTATGCATAATAACCAAAAAATGGGCCAAAACTATCAATGTCGCTTACGTCACTTTGCAGAATTTGGGCAGTGCAGTAACCATTTTTTTTGTGCAATTATATTCAAAAATGGTTTCTGCAAAAACGAAAAATATTCTCCACCACGAAAAAAAATCAGGAGATACCTTTATCCATACTCTAGATGTGCACGAAAACCGATTTTGAAAATATTACCTCGTTATTTTATAAAAATCAAAATCCAAAAAGTGAGGAAATGGATTCAGTTTCGCCTTAATGCTTTTAATCATGCATTAATAATGACAAAAAAAAAAACGGTAGAAGTAGTCGTTATATCGTTTTTCAGAATTCTTTAAATAAATGGCTGTGTATGTGTAGACAAGATTATTTCCAAAACTGAGATTCCTCCAATATCTTCTTCCGAAATTTCTTCATCGATTTCTCCCACGTTTCCGTAGGAGATTCCTCCCGATATTTCTCAGAGATTTTTTCGAGGATTCTTTCTGGGATTTGTCGGAATTTCTGTTTTGCCGGAATTCCTTCTGCAACTTTTTTCAGACATTTGTCCCAAAAAGGACTTCCTATTGTAATTTTTCCCGGATCCTTTCAGGGATTCCTTTAATTGTTTTGTCGGGATTCCTTCATTGATTCTTCTCGGCTCCCCTGATTATTTCAATTGTGTCATTGGAGATCCTTCCAGGAATTCTTCCAAGAATTTCTGAACAGATTTCTTCTAGCATTTTTTTTTTTCAGAGACTCCTACAGAAATTGTTTCAGTGATTTCCTCTTGGATTTTTCCCGACAGTTCTTCAGAGATTACTTCCAAAATTTCTCTATAGTTTTCTCCCGGCATTATATGTTAGATTCCTCCAGGGTTTCCTACAATGATTCCTTCAGGGATTCAGGATACAGAAGAACGTATTTCTATTATACATTTATGGCATATTCATTTGCAAGAAATTCATTCTATTTTAATGCAATTTCATCACTGCATTTCGTAAACTGATGATGCATATTTTGCTGCGCAATAAACGAGTCCTTACCAGTTCCCTTCAGGCAAATGTAGCTTATACATGCAGTTTCCGGCACTAAATTCTTCCTAGCGCATTAATATTTGAATAAATTTTTCTATCGGTTACTAGCGTTTTTTTCTCTTCACATTTCGCCAAAGCTCCTCCAGCTAGGCCCAATGCGGACAGGTTGGACCAACCAGGCAGCAACCAAGTGACCAACGCGTAAACATGCAAAAAGAGTCCAATGAGGACGATGACTAGGTATGACCACGACGAAAACGACGATCCGATGGTTATTCCAAGCGATATTTTTTTCTTCCCAATAGACTGTGTGTGCTCCTCGTATGCATATTCCAATCTCCAATGACACCCATTTGTGGACCCTCTTGGAGTGGGAAAGCGACCGGCCGATGTGTTTCCTCCGCGTACCATCTCCAGGAAATTCTGCGAGAGGTTTTTGGGGGAGTTGGGATCAAATGTTCTAACAACCGACATAAAAACAACATTGTAACATTGTGGTTTTATCACGTTTCTCAGAACCTCTTTAGAGATAATTGTAGTCAATTTGTTGCATGGGATACTTTATCATACACCGTTTGGAAATAGAATATCTGATATTTTCCGGTTTGTTCGTTTCCTTAAAAGTGCCAGTAGCTTCCACTATATGCCCAGGAATCTATTGCTTATATAGTAGTAGCATTTCGCCACGATTCCCCAATTTTGGCATCGCTTCCCAAACGTTCGCCTAGTTCCTGTTGTATTGGAACCATTCCACCGGGGCGAGTTGACCATCACACATAAGCTCTACTAGTTCGTTCCGCTAGGGGGGCAAAAGAACCAAGGAAGGTTGTTGGTGGAAGGTGCGACCAAAGCAATCGTCGTCCAGTTGATTCATTTTTTTTTTCTCCTCGCCTACTGCGCGCCTCTCTGTGTGTATGTTTTCTCTCGCACTTGTGAAGGCAGTTGCGAGTTGCGAGGACGACGACGCTTCTACTTGCACTCCGAACCGTGCATACTTTGCATGGGACAAGCAGGGAGGGAAGCAAGCAGAACCACCGGCTGGAGGGGGACACATTTGTGGAACGTAATGTGAACGCTTGAGAGTGTCCTGCGACGGACGACGACGGGGGCCATAAGTATGATGGGTGGCTTAATTTTTTTTTCCGCTGCGCAGTGCACTGTGACTAGGAGGGAAAAAAGCACATCGCGAAATAGCCACCGCCTCCTATGCTGCTGCGAACGATTGCTGCGCTGAGCCGGACGCTGGGGTTGCTGGGATGAGAATAAATACAGTTTGATTTAGCTGAAATGAGATAGAGAGAAAGTGTACCGAATGCGAGGCGATGCTGCTGTTTTTTTTTCGAGAAAATTTACGTACATTCGAGAAATTTTTGCGATTTTTTTACGCTTCTCGTGAGTGCTTTTTCGGGGTCCGAAAATGTACGACACATAGATTAATCTTCCAGGGCGCGTCTGGGAATAGTGGGCGCCGCGCTGTTGGTGGATTTTTTTCCGCATTTGCAATAGAACCATATGGGAAGGTTGGGTGGGTGGCTGTAAGGGAAAAGCTGATTTCGGTGTGTATGAAGTTATGAAAGCGCAAATATCGTTGCTTTTTATTCCCGTAGATATCGCACGAACCAAATTCTGGAAATTGATGATTCTTTTTTTTTCGAACGCTAGTCCTCGTCTATATTTTTGCTTCCACTTGCACTCCATCGTCGCCGGTGCACGGCATAATGGAACGATGGGGAGTGAGAGCGTCCACTTGTCCATGTAGGATTTGATTTTAATTACTAAACATACATAAGGATTCGTTCGGAGTATTTTTCCTCTATATGATGCTGTAGTTTTTTTTTTTCGCTGCAAGCCTCTTTTGCACGGTCTCATGGATGGTTGCCACAGCGGTGTTGGCCGCATAGAAGAAGTATTTTGCCACAATACATATTTAATGAAATCCGCTAGAGAGAACAAAACAAAAAATAAACTGCCCGATCGATAGCCTTAACCACGATGGGATACAAGTTTTGCAGTTTTTCTGTACTTAGCTGAATAGAATAGTTTTTCAATGGAAGAATGTTATCGATAATGCTCCCAGAATCCAGTCGTGAATCATGAAGATGGCATTGAATAGTGAGTTTTGTAATACTTCAATTTTCAAAATGTTTATAGAATCGAAATTTACATAAAATCAAAGTAAATTTATTTATTTTATTTATATTTAAGGCGAAGGTTTTCGTACACATGTAGAGTATGAATCAATATATCTTCTGAACTTTTTTCGTATTGAAAAAGTTTTCCATTTTTTTCAAAAACCAGTTTTTTGTGAAATTTCGTTCAAAAATGGTTTCTGCAAAACGAAAAACATTTTCTACTACAAAAAAAAATCAGTAGATACCTTGATCCATCCTCTACATGTGTACGAAAACCGTTTTTGAAAATATTGCTTTGTAATTTAATGAAAAACCAAAAACCAAAAAGTGAGGAAATGCTTCCAGTCTTGCCTTAAATTGTATTTACCAAAACATATTAAAACTGCATGAAAATTGAGTTTTCGATAAAAAGCTCGTTGTTTTGTCATATATTAGTAATTCTCGCTAAATAACGACTAAACCATGATCTGGCTTGGCTAGCTTATTACGATCGAATATTTTGTCTCCAAAAATATGTATGGTTGATTCAAAAGCCAAAATTTTAAACAATAATACAAAATAACGTTATTAAGATGCCCCAAAAATTCATTAGGTTCAAAAAACCATTCAGCGATTTCTTGGAAAATGTCTCCCAGAATTTACCCTGGAATTCCTTGACGAATTGCATCAATAATTTTTTTGGGGATTTCTTCTGAAATTCCTCAAGGGGTTCCTTCGGAAATAAAGAGATTCGTGACAAGCACTTGATAGGGCGTGATTACTGGTTGTGCTGTACTTGCTGAACGATCTTTTTGTACGAGTAGTGAAGGTTTGTACCGGTATCTACTCGGTCGTCTTTTGTTGCAATTCTGCAGTGTTGAATAAAAGAAGTGGTCACAGAATTTTCAACTTTATTACGACGGTCTCCGAAGAAAATTTCCCAAATCAATTCATCATATTACAGATTATTTTAGAAAGTTTTCTCTGTGTTCCTTCAGAAGTGTCACGAAGAATTGTTTTACGAAATGTGGCATACATTGTTTCATCAATTCCGCCATTATTTTTATCGAATAAATTCAGAGATGGTTTGAGGAATTCGCCCAGAGATTACTTCACAAATTCCTTTGTAGATTTATTCAAAAAAATTCTAGGCATTCTTTTTGAGAATCTATTAGAGATTCCTTTTGAAAATTTATCAGAAATTTCTTCAGAAATTCTTCTAATAAATGCTTCTTTCAAAAATTTGTAATTTGTATTCGTAAATTCCCTCACGAATTCTTCTAAAAAAATATTCCATGTGTTTATTCGGAAATTTTCTTCAGGGATTTGTTTAGACATTTCTCCTATTCTGCCAATTCCACCAAAAAAAATCTTCTAAAGCATCTTGCAAAATTTAATTTTAAAATTTCTCCTTTTTTCCAAAAAAATATTCATGTATTTCAGCAGAAATTCATCCAGAGATTTTTTCACAAGATATTCCTTCAGAAATTTCATTGAACATTTTTTCAGAAATATCTCCAGATATTTTTTTAAATAAAGCTTGCCTTCGGAAACTATTCCAGAGTTTTTCAGGAAATGTTTCAAAAGTTCATTCAAAAATTTGCACTGGGATTACTCTGACAATTCTTCAAAAAGAGTTCACTAGAAATTTCCACAGAAACTTTCAATTTACTCTAATATTCCACTAGGGATTCCTCCAGAAGTTTCAGAAAGAGTTGTGTAAGAAAGCTGTGTATAAGTTTCTGTAGAAATTACTTCGGCGATTTATCCTATTTTTTGGATTTTCTAGCTTTTTATTCGAAAAATCCTTCGGAAATTCCTTTAAGCATTCACTGATAAAAATAATGAGATTTACACGTCATGTAAACTTCATTTGAGTCATGTAAACTTAGTGTTTAGATGGTTTACATGATATATCATGTAAAATTATGTTATATGTCATGTAAATGCTTAGAGTCATACTGATATACATGACATATAATAAAAGTTTACATGACATTTTACGACTTTTGCATGATATGTCATGTAAACTTCTGTGATATCCCACGCTTCAATCATGTGCATCATATGTCTCAGAATTTTACACTCTTTTTTCGATCTGTGTTGTCTCAAACGATCTTCCGAGCGTTTATTCCAAAATTCTCCAGGTTTAGATATAGTTCCATCCTCCAGCGCAGTGCATCAAAATTCAACCATCGCGCAACAATAATGACAATGTCGCAACTTGTGTTTGTTGCGACAATCCACCCAATGCGACAAAAGTTTGACCCAACTTGAAAATAATAGGATAAACATCGTACACCACGAGTTTAGAGATATTTAAGCCTTGCGTTGCGATTTTCAAACGGTAACTTCGAGTCGGTAAACACTGCAACTCTGCTGAAGATCTATCATCAAAGAGTTTCGACTTTGGGTTAGTAATAATTTATTATTCACGAGTTGAAAAGTACGCAACAAATTCAGCTTCCGTTTGGTCTGCAACAAAAGATTTCGAGATCATGTCATTATCTGTTACCAGTAGGGATAAAGAGTAATCGCCGTGCCTTCTTTGTTGAATGTTTTGTGCCTCTTTTGTCTGACAATTTTCTTCACTCCTCCATCGATTTTTCTGTAAGAAAATCTTCTTGGGGTTTCTTTAAAAATTCTTCCAGGGATTCTATTAAAAAAATATGAGATCTATTCTGGAATTTTCTGCGGAGATTCATATAGAGCATAAATTTCAGAAAATCTCCCGTGGCTTTGATTATAAATTCGACTAATAATTTCTTGGGAAATATCTCCAGATTTTCCTCCAGAAATTTCGTTACAAACTTCTCCAAGAACTACTTAAAAAAAAAACTTCCAATAATTTTCCAGTATTTTTTCGATAATGAAAATCCATCCCGGGATTCTTTGAAAAAATCTTTCATGTGTTCCTGAAAAAGTTTTTCTTGAAGAAATTCTTCCAGGGACTCTTTTGGAAACCTCTTGTAGAATTACGATAAAAAATCATCCAGGAAATCCTAAAGAAATTCAGTCCGAAATCTTTCACAAAATCTTCAAGGGATTTCTTCAGACTTCAGAATGTCCTCCAATTTTTTTTTCAAGAACTCCCTGAGAAAGTCTTGCACGGATAATTTCCAGAAATTCATCGACGAATTTCTTCAGATTTGGATTTGGATTTTTTTTAAATGATTCAAACTTTTCTCAGAAGCTTTCTGAAAAAAAATCTCTAAGAATTGCCTTAGAAATTCTACAAGAGAATATTAAGGAAACTCCCAAGATTTCTACACATTCTCTTATATATTCCATCAAGACATTTCTCTTCCAGAAATTGCTCCAAGGATTTCTTAAGAAAGTCTTTGAAAACCCTTCAAGGATTCCTCCAGAAATGTTCCCACAGATTCTTTCAGACATTCTTAACAGGATTCTTGTGGAAAGGCTGCAGAAATTCACATAGATATATCTTTATTTATTTTTTTCAGAAATTCCTCCAGAAATTCCTCCAAGCGTTTCTCAAAGAACTACTCTATTGATTCCTCCAGGAATTCATTAAAATTATTTCGGATTTTCATTAGGGATTTTTTTCCAAAACTATATCAAGAGCTTTTGTTAGGTATTCCACCAGAGATTTCCAGGTATTCCTTCAGGTATTCGTCCTGGAGTTTCTTCAGAAAATCCATCTATAGATTCTTAAAATAGTTTTTTTTTAACATTCTTTGAGGAAGTCATTTAAAAAAGACACGGACACCGTCTCTAGCCAGAGGCTGTACAGACTGCACGAAACTTAACACTAGACAACGGGCACAACACTTATTACGAGAACCAGTGGATACGTATCGATACGAGGAAGAAACATTACTTGCGAAAATTTCATCGCTCGAAGCGGGAATCGAACTCTCACCTCTTGGCATGATATGGTTAAACGCTTGGTGACGCTAACTACACGACCACGAGGCTCCACTCATTTAGAATGTTATTCAGATTTTTTTTTAATTCCTTCTGTAATTTCTTCGGCAATACTTTCGAAAAAGTCTTTAGAGACTTCTTCAATATTCCTAGAATTAATTTAGAAATTTCAGCATGGATTTAAAAGTTGTTCCAGGGATTCTTTTAGAAGTTGTTCCAGCAGTTCCTTCAGAAATTGCTCAAGCGGTTCCTGTAGAGATTTCTTCAGGAATTCATCCATGGGATGAAAGAGCGCTGAAATCGGGGAACCTTAGCTGACCAGCTCTGATTTCACCATGCCAGCATTGGAAATAATTGATCACACATGGTGTCTGTAATTTGCCAAAGCATTGCAATGATCTCTTTATGGAATTTGCTCCAAATTTTGGAATTCAGTCAGCTGAGTACACGCCAAGACAGTGTAAGGCATCCACTAACAATATCAGGAACATATTGCAATTCTCGGTGAGGACGTCACAAGAAATCTTGAAAGAAGTTTGTTAGAAAGTTTTGAGGAAAAGTCTGGTAAATGAGCATTGGATGTTCTGGTCGAATTTCCTTGGATTACTTGATTACTTGAGGTTTTCATTAGTTGATTTTTTAGGAATACTTTGATATGAACTCTTTTATTCTCATAAAAAATATCCATTTTCTTACTTTGGACCCTTTTCTGTAAAAAATTTCATATTGTCAAAATGAAATAAATCGCTTAAAGCGAAAATCACCTTTTTCGTTTTTTCACCATTGAAAGATGAGATGAGATTTTTACTTTAAGTTGATCAACTAGTTGTGTATCAGTGTTGCAAATGGAAAAGATCGGACTTTTCTACACTAAGTAAGAAAGATTCTTTAGAAAGGTATAATTCTTTAAAAGGTATAATTTAAATGAACTATAATGACTATCTCAAATGTTGAAACAATGTCGAAGTTATAGATAATTTGGTGTTTTATTAGAAAAATTATCTAATCGCTACAATTTTTTTCTGTTTCTAAAATTTTCAGTTTAGTAAAAGTTTTCAAAAGCTCATCATATTAGTCACAATGGTTCCAAATTTCATTGCATTCGGATGAAATCCTGAGATATAACAGCTCAAAGTTCGCTATCGGAGAATCATGCTTTTTTCTAGAATATTTTTTACTTCGTGTAGAATGGTCCGATTTTTTCCCAATTTAGACCACTGATATATAACTAGTTGATCAATTCACAATGAACATTTTAGAATATTTGATGCATTTTTAAAAAAGCACATGTTCAACTAGAACATTTTTTGAGAAGTGAAAATTTTGCTTGTTCCGATCATTTTGTCTATCACCTATAAACTATAAGAAATATCAAAATTATTTTTCCGCAAAGATGTTGAGTGGAATTGAGTGCTTTTAAACTTTGTATGTAGAACATTGTATTGCTCTATATAAAAAAATGTTCAAATATTAAAAATGTTCTAAAAAGTTTCATCCACGCACCAAATGCACCATGTACAAGACGTCGATAAGACCGGTGGTCTTCTACGGACAAGTGACATGGATCATGCTCGAGGAGGACCTGAAAGCACTCAAAGTTTTCTACCTTCGGCGGTGTGCAAGAGAATGGTGTGTGGCGAAGAAGGATGAACCACAAGCTCACTGCACTCTACGGCGCATCCAGCATCCAGAAGGTGGCTAAATCCGGACGGACACGGTGGGCAGGGCTTGTTGCCAGAATGCCGGACAACAACCTTGCGAAATTGGTGTTCGCGACAGATCCGGTTGGCACAAGAAGACGTAGAGCGAAGAGAGCACGATGGGCGGACCAGGTGGAACGTGACTTGGCGAGCGTTGAGCTTAACCGAGGTTGGAGATTCACAGCCACGAACTATGCATTATGGAAAAATTTTGTTGCTTCAGTTTTATCTTGAATTTGATTTAATACTAATAGCATTGTCTTAGAAGTAAGTCATAGTGACTTCTTCGCAACTGAAACTTGTGCTGTCGTGATCCTTTTGTGTTATGTGTGTTGCCTGGGTGAATAACGTGAAGTACGCTCTCTGGTAACAGAATTTTGCTGAACACCGATTCATTCTCGTGCCCATTTGTATGAGAAACATTCGAAATTGGAAATTGGAAAAATTGGAAAATCCGGGCAGAATGGATATTATCTCAATCAAAACTGCCGTGCGGTGCCACAAACTATAACCATTCAATTCAACTCGCCAGATATTTTTGTATCGATGGATAGTTATATAATCTGTGAAAATAATCTGAAAAACTAGCGGCCAAGTTGCCAACTAATCATATGAACCAAAGTTCTAAATGGTAGATCTTATCAAGCCCTAAAACTTTGTCGAAGAAAGTAAAGTAACTCTTAACACACCCGAGATAATAGGCCACACCCCCAAAAAGATAAAATCCCATAAGCTCCTAGTCTCCTATAACGCTCACCCCTGTCTAGTAGGAGTCCGTTTAATAGGAATTCGTTTAGTAAGAGACTCGACTGTACTTATTTTTAGGAACCAAACACGTTACGACAAAGTGTAGTACAGCACGACGCTTTACATACCTAAAAAACATGCAATCATCTACCGTGTGCTGCATAAATGTCCCATGTTCTATGGGAATCCCCATAAACAAGATACAACTATAATGCACACGACAGTCATGCACCGTTAGGCTTAAATTTTTCTTAGCCTTGCAGGACGCGTGTATGTATGATCCCAGCTCCTTAAGCTCCTCTTGCAATGTTAAACAAAATAAATGGAAAGGAATTAGTGCAAAATGCCAAATTATTACTTACAAATACCAACATATTACTTAAAGATTTCACTTACTTCTGGAAAAAAATCAATCATCTTAATTTAGTTCAACAAAGAACATAAAGCGATGCTTCGTTTTTCTTGCTGTACCTTATGACACCAAAAAAAGTCAAAATCGATTCATCGATTGATTCCAACATTGTTTCCCGACAGAACCTCAGAAAAGAAAGGCAAAATCCCCGGCGCAACAGTGTGACAATTTCGGCACCACTTCCACGCTAATCCATCACCATGGCTCTAGAAGAAAGCGAAAATGCACTTGTTCGCCCGCCTGGTGAATGTGCTCAATCGATTCGTTGTTCTATAGGTGTATCATTCATCCATCCAGTAGATCCGTTCGATTTTTTTTTATCCACACTGCAAATCTTGCACTCATTGTTCAAATGTTTTCTTAAGCCTATGTATGTACAACACACTCGTGCTAAGCGAGCATCCAAGAAAAAATCACCAAACGGTAAACGCACGCACAGTTGTGTGTCACTAACGAACGAAAGCCGGCAAAAAAAGCATCCTCCGAACACGTTGGGGGTGCCAACCGCTACAATCATCCACATCAACGATAGCGGCGGCGGGTCGCTTCTCTAGTTGATGGGCGCCAACCAGCTGTTGGATTGCTTTTGTTGTGTTTTGCTTCACGTGGTTCTGAGCTGGGGATTTGATGTGTGTGCGTGCGTGTTGAACGAGAGTGGGTGGTTGGTTGCTGCATTCACTACTGACTGTGATCACATAACACCACCACCACCACTGGCAGCATCATCACCCACCAATGTTGCGGATTGAGAGATGGAGCGAGGTTGAGCGATTTTTTCTAGGAAAAGCGTGAGCTGTGGCTGCGAGAGATCATCATCATCATTTTCATCATCCTGAGTTGAGAGGAGATCTTTTTCTTTTGTTTTGTTCCGATGAGCGAAATAAACTCGCCCAGTAGGGTGAACCGCGCTGCAAAACGGTGAGTCGATAAGGAGAGCGCCCAACGCACTGGTCCTCACAAGTTCCTACCTCATGCTTCCACGGGTCAAACGATGACAAAGACCACCAGCTAAGAGTTGTATGCTTAGCTGGTAGTGCAGCCTGGGCACTGTTGTCCTTCTGACTTCAGCTAGATTGAGGAGGTACGATCCGAGTGTCTGTTCACCAAGGAGGTGCGGCTCAAACAGCGTCTGTTCTGGCATCCAGCGGCTGAGTAAGAAACGCTGCACCACGCCCAGCTGGATCCAAGGCGGTAGTCCCATCAGCGTGGTCGTCTCAGTGTTGGTTGGGACGTTAAACAGAACTGGCACGATGGCCCTCCGGCGAGACAGGAGTGTTGGCGTAGGCCCAATAAACCCCAAGGCCCAAAATACCCGTAAAAATCCCCATTGCGAATAACATAGGAGAAAATACGACTCGATACAATCGGCAAAGACCCACGCGACGAAATAAGGACTACGATTGGAAACTTGGAACATGGAATTGCAAGTCACTAGGTTTCGCAGGATGTGACAGGATAATCTACGACGAACTACATTCCCGCAACTTCGACATCGTGGCGTTGCAGGAACTTTGTTGGACTGGACAGAAAGTGTGGAAAAGCGGGCATCGAGCGGCTACCTTCTACCAAAGCTGTGGCACCACCAATGAACTCCACGGGTCAAGCGATGACGAAAACCGCCAGCTAAGAGTTGTGTGCTTAACTGGTTGTGCAGACTGGACACTGTTGTCCTTCTGACTTGTTCAACAATGCTGTTCTGACATCCAGCGGCTGAGTATCCACGGCGGTGGATAGGGGACCTTAGACCAACAACCAACCTGCAGCGCGAAACAACGGACAAGAATTGGAACTTAGAATGTACTAACCCTAGCCCAACAGGGGCTGTTCGGGTTCGTTTGGAAGTTAACCGTCAATGTTAACTTCTTTTCCCGATCAGCCTAGATAGCTGCGTAGTGTCGGTAGCGGTTGTCTCAATTGGCTAAGAATAACACTACGGATCGCCTGATCCAGTGGTAAGAGTCCACTAAACAGGTGACCCCTAATTCATGGTGTTATGCGGCTTTATGTTTACCGTGCCAAAGAATGAATGGTTAGGGGGGGTCTAATAAAAACCTAACTACAAACGGAGCCTGTGGAGAATTAGGGCACCCTCAACAGTATTACGCCCTTACTGCGCTAACCGGAGCAATGGTGCAGTGGACCTTGCGTTTCTCCGAGATAATCAGTTGCCCTTCTTAAGTCTCAAATTTGAGGCTAGATAAGGGCGGGGTTATTCAAATGTTGTTAATTAGCTTACATTACTACCTATATGGGTTCGCTTAATGCGTTTTCGCCATTGGCGTTTTTCAACTGACCCCGATTTGGTTCGTCGTTGATGTTTCCTTTTTGTGCTGTGATTGTGAAGAGTGTAATCCTGTCTAGTTTGGGTAGTGGCTATGGCAAGGAAACCACAGATCCATTTTCAGCATAAAAAACGTGTGTAGCCCAAGTGGATCTACTTCAAAAAGTTTAGCTTTGTTTTTTTTCATTATAGATGAAGTGAAGTGCGTTATTCTAAAATATTGCATGCTCGAGTGCTATATTTCAGAATAACGTTAACAGTATATTTCAACATTTTCTTATGGATGCCTTCAAACAAGCTCTTATTTTCAGCATCTTTTTGCTGATATTTGGCAGTATTGCTACGATCATTATATCATCTGAAGTAGCTCAAACATTGATTTGAGATGCTTCAGTTTGATTGAATACTTAGGCAGTACTGTTCATGGTTAACTTAACATAGAATTGCACCTAAGCCAACTCTGCATGAGCAGAATTTGTCGTGAGTTGACTGATTGGTCAGATGAGGACTCTACATTTGATCTTCTTTGCACTTTTGAGTGTTCCTTCGCAAACTTTGCGTATTCAGGCGTCCCTGCTCAACAAACTAGGGAACCTGTAATAATTGGTTGTGATCACATTTTATGGATAACTCGCTTCCATTGCTACTCCAAGAGAGTTTCATTGTGGTTTTGTTATTACAACGCCCTTCATTGTGGTATACCATAGCTATTGCTTTGAAAGAAGCTTGTCCTCTGTGATCTGTGCGGACCGCAAGAGGTATTCCTGAATGGAACTCGGACCTGTTCAAGTTCTAAATATCTTCGGATAAACCAGTCTTTTGTATAGCTACGAATCTTTAGCTTCTACCCCGAAGATTGTAGCTATAGAATCGATTTAGTGGGCACTAAAAAGCTCTGCTTACTTCAAGTCTCCTGGAGCGAATGGGGCTTTGTCCTATTTTTCTCCAGAGGGATTTGAGTTTTTCAAACATGTTTTGAACTCTTGTAGTTTTCTATTGGTATTTTCATGGCGTGAAATTACTCTGTAGTTTTATCCCGAAAACACCCTTTGCGTTGTAAAAAGGAGGAATAAGTTCCAGATTTATCTGGTTACCTCGTTCTTTCTGAAATGCTTGAAACGCATTGTCAATTATCACATCTGTGATGTTCGTCTGGCTAACATGCCTGTTCATCTGAACTCACATGTCTCCCAATTTGGGATGTCCACAGTGACTCTTTACACAATGTTGTATACATTTTCAAGAAAGCACTCGCTCAAACGTAGTTTTTGCTTGGGTGATTTCTTGAATATTGAGGATGCTTTTGATGACGTGCCTTTCTATGTCATATTGAAAGTCGCATGACGTCGCAAGCTACCTCCAATGAGCTATAGGCTCTCTTTACGCTTATGCGTTTTACAGTGTCCTTTTCAGGGCACTGATTAACCCCGTTGTGGTATGGGCTATGAGCTCTCGTTGCGCTTATGCGTTCATTCCCTCTTCTAGGGCACCTCTTCCTATTTCATCACCTTTCCCTTCCCCAATTCCCATCCCTTGTCCCATTCTCCCTCAGGTAAATGATGAAATAGGCTCATATGTATGGCGATGGCACAAATGTCCCAAATGGAGGATAACGTGCCTCTGGAGCCGGCCTTCTGATACCTGATACCTGTGTGCTTAACTGGTTGTGCAGACTGGACACTGTTGTCCTTCTGACTTGTTCAACAATGCTGTTCTGACATCCAGCGGCTGAGTATGAAATGCTCCTCCATCGAAAGCTGTACCAAAGGTGGCAGCCCCACCACGGCGGTGGATAGGGGACCTTAGACCAACAACCAACCGGCAGCGCGAAACAACGGACAAGAATTGGAACTTAGAATGTACTAACCCTAGCCCAAAAGGGTAAACTGGCACAACTAATCAATTAGGCATGTCGTATGAAGCTTGAGATCTTAGGACTGAACGAAGTCCGTTGGCCGAACTTTGTAGAACACATATTGTCGTCGGGTCAAATTGATCGCCATTGATTGCCTTAAGGCCCCTTAGCGTGTCAGCTCAAATTTTGCTGGCAGACAATTAAACGTTCCATAATAAATACAAAATTTCCCATAAATAATTCAAAAAGTCCCAGTGAAGAAACAGGGCTGTAAGCAGTAATAAATAACAAAAGTTCCATAAACAAATAAAAAAATGCATAAATAATTCAAAAGTTTCAATAAATAATTGATTTTTGAGCAATTAAAAACGTCAAAAATGCAATAAATAAATCAACTGTTGCAATAAAAAAAGCCATTTTTCCCACCAAATAACTTCGAATTTTCCATAAATAAATCCGATTTTTCCATAATAAATTAGAAAATTCACAATAAAAAAATATCGAATAAGCAATAAAAAATTCAAATAATGCAATAAAAAATGACGAAATTACCCATGAAAAACAAATGCAGGAAATTATGAGACAGTGAAATGCTGAATCGCACTTATATGACTGAAACGACTGAAAAGCTTGCGTAACTATGATTGCAATTTATCGAGCAATTGCTTGCTGTCCGAACTCGCTATCGCTCGTCGGACCTAAAAAAGGATAACATCTATGTTTGCATTACACCGGGCAAATTCTTGGATCTGTGGTTTGCCTAGAACTGAATCGATGCAGTTACGGTGCATCGGATATCGGAAACTTCGGCGGCCTTCTGCCGCCTCAGTTCCTCAATCCTCTATGCGGCTTCGCCGCATGGTCTACTTGATTTTTTGGCTCAAAATGCATTTACGTTTATTGCTCATTTTTTGACATTTACTGATTATTTATTTTTTTGTTTATTGCACTTTTTGAATTATTTATTGCTTTACCGATATTTGTTTATTGTGAATTTTCTAATTTATTTTGGAAAAATCGGATTTATTTATGGAAAATTCGAAGTTATTTGGTGGGAAAAATGGCTTTTTTCATTGCAACAGTTGAATTATTCATTGCATTTTTGACGTTTTTAATTGCTCAAAAATCAATTATTTATGGAAACTTTTGATTTATTTATGCATTTTTTTATTTGTTTATGGAAATTTTGTTATTTATCACTGCTTGCACCCCTGTTTCTTCACTGGGACTTTTGGAATTATTTATTAAGAATGATGACTTTCTTATGAGTCGTTTATATTTTAGCCGATTCTTATTCCAAACAATCATCAAGCACGATAGTAGTTGTGTAGCCTTTCTATACCAATTCCATAAACAAACAAACAAAAATAGCACCTCTTTGTCTCGGTACCTTCAATGTAAACATTTCGAGAATATGAATCATTTCAAAGCAACTCAAGCGGTAAACTACTCTACTTCAATGAATAACGAGGAAACATATCCAAATGTCACGAAAAATGTTAGATTTTTTATGTAACAAGCTAGAAATGATCGAATTATTTTGGTACGCTCTCCCACTGTTTATGTTTGCTGCAACAGCAGTGCTGGCAGACCGCTTGGTGAAGATTTCGTAAATTATAATGCTTTGCTTATTTCACTAACAATTGTAGTAAAAAAGTTAAAAAATATTCACCCCACAAATTATTTTTGATTTTATGACGCATAACCAATGTGTTTGACTGGATTTTTTAATTGATTTCGATCAATTTCATTGATGCTTTGGCCAGCAGGATCGACATCACTGCGTGCAATGATCGATGATTGTGCGCGCCAAAAGACATCACCGCGCTGCCGCCGTCGTCGTTGGTACTGCGGTGGGTGGTAAACAGCACCAACCACATTTTTAGGGCAAAATGTTATTGTGACCATAACAAATAACAAATGCTCCATAGAAAATCAAAAAGCGCTCCCTAAAGAATGAACATATGTTCCATGAAAATGTGCAATGTTACCCATACATAATTGAAAACGTTTCATACTTTATAGAAAATGTATCGGTGAAACATGGAATTTTCTCATAAAAAGTGCAATTTTGTACCAATATATAATACTGAAATGCTCCATACTAAAACACAAATGCTCCATAATGAAATGCAAATGCTCCATAGAAAATTAAAATTGTACCCATAGTAAATTAAATATTGCTCCACAGAAAAATTAAATTGCTCCATAAAAAATTGAAATTGCACCATAGAAAATAGATAAATGCTCCAGAAGTATCAACAAACGCACCATATAAAATATGATTTGCTCCATAAAAAATTGAAAATTCTCCATAACTTTAAACATCTGCACCACTAAAGTAGTGCTACGTAAAGCAGTTCACCACTGCCGAATTTAAATTACGACAATATGCTATCTATGGAGAATTTTCAATTTTTCATAGAGCAATTCATATTTTGTATGGTGCAATTTGATAATACTTATGGAGCATTTATCTATTTGCTATGGTGCAATTTCAATTTTTTATGGAGCAATTTAATTTTTCTCTGGAGCAATATTTAATTTACTATGGGTACAATATTAATTTTCCATGGAGCATTTGCATTTTATTATGGAGCATTTGTGTTTTAGTATGGAGCATTTCAGTATTATTTATTGGTACAAAATTGCACTTTTAATGAGAAAATTTTATGTTTTACCGGTACATTTTCTATAAAGTATGGGACGTTTTCAATTATTTATGGGTAACATTGTACATTTTCATGGAACATATGTTTTTTGTCTATGGAGCGCTTTTTGATTTTCTATGGAGCGTTTCTGTTTGTTTATGGGTGCAATAAATAGGCTGCCCATTTTTAGTGCAATCGAACCAAATCGTTAAAAACTTCTACTTTTGAGTGAACTAATGCTTAGTAATTGTGATTACTTGGAAAGAGGTTTGTATTTGAAGTAGTGTGAATACATTTTTATGCCGAATATCTCGCATGAAATTGATTATTTTATAGAATAAGATAAGTGTCGATTTTTTACAATTATGTATTGGTGCAATGTTGTGTAAAGTAGATTTCGGTCAATGATTTTGAAGAAGCCATTTTGCGATGACACGCAACTTTTCGTGATGGGGGTGGCAGCCAAAAGTGTAAACAAAGTGTAAGTACAATTTAAAGTTTCGTCAAGTGTCGTTAGTGCTTAACAAATTCCTTTGTGTTTAACTGTCACCCCGATCATCGGATGTCAAAAATGCATGATGAAAAAAATCTGCTGAGCGCATCTGTCTCATGGATTGCTCTATACTCCTGCCTACGCTCCTCGAGACCGTGGAGTTGGTTTCCTGCTCAGCGCTAACGCTCACGCTGCGCTCATGAAGTGGGAACCTATTAATAAAAACGATAATTGTAGCCATATTCAGAACATGGATTTGAAACCTTACGAAATCAACGCGCTGGTTGGTTCCGATAACTCTCGGAAGAGAATACCGTGCTGCAAACATTCGAAGGGCTTCTTCGCCACCGGCGAGAATAACTTGGATGAGCTACGCACCCAGAGAAAGCAGTCGATCACAGTTGGCACGATAGAGGCACGACGCGACACAATAGAGACATGACAGATGACACGAAAAGAGCGAGCGAAAACACGAGGAGACAAAGCCGTAGCCCATCTGCGCTATTCGACTCACGAGAAGGAAGTGAAACGCTCATGTAGACGCGACAAAAAAGCGTGGAGGGACTCCTTAGCCGACGAAGGCGAGAAAGTCGCCACACCAGCGACATCCGTCTCCTCTACGATGTTTCACGTCGCCTTTGTGGGACGAAAATTAATGCTACGATGTCTATGAGAGACACGGCTGACCAGTTAAAACGCTGGTTCGAGCACTTTGCAAAACCTTTTTCAAGTGTCGGCCACCCCATCAACACCTCAGCATGATCCAAGCGTTCGACAATAGAAACATCCATTCGTAGCATGAAACCGAACTGGCCCCCGGGGGTCAATCGCATATCAGCCGAGATGCTCAAAGCTCACTCCGTAGTATCCTAGGATAGGATGCGTCACGTAGTCAGCCGATTTGAGACCATTTTGCTGTCAAACGGAGACCAGTTGCTGATTGGTCGAAATTGATACCCGTTTGTTATTGGTTTGGCCGTGTTGCTAGTTTGTAGGTTTAGCATGTGATATCTATATTCAAAATCATCATATTTTTCTATTCAAGTTTCATCGACTTAAAAATGTCAGCATTCAAATGTAAAACATCCTAAAGTGGTTCCTATGTCTGAAAATTGATAAATACCATTGATTTGGTGCAAAACCAATTGATTTTTTTTATATATTTCACTGTAAATGAGAGAACCTCTCGCTAGAAATCAATTTTACTTGCATGTTATGCTATTCTAGATTCAATTAATATTTTACGGTGCGAATTATGCTTCAAAATTTCAATCGTTAAATTTAAATCGTTTGAAAGATTTGGAATAAAGAAAAGTGGCAGCACTGGATTTCCAACGTCGACGAAAAAATATCAAGGCAGGCGAATTTCTGTAGTCACATCTTATCCTAGGTGGTATCTACAGAACTGCTGCATCAATTATTCTGCAACATATGGGAATCCGCGACATTTCCGATCGACTGGACGCAAGGCGTCTTAGTAAAGGTGCCCAAAAATCGAAGAAAGTTGGCTCACTCAGTCTTTGAAAATTAAACGATTTTATTCTATTCTACCCGACGTTTCAGCCATGAAATGTGGCCTTTTTAAGGGAAAAATTTGCCTTCCTTCGATCAACATATTTCCAGTCGTTGGCCAAGAATAAAGACTGGACTCGAAAAAAATGAGACACTCAAAGTAATGTATAACTTTTGATTGCGTTCACAAAAATAGTTGATTTTTTAACCAGGAATCGCGTGTTATGTGTAGTTAATGCCATAAAAAATTCATCAAAATCGGTTCAGTATTGGCGCAAATATTGTCGATACAATAAAATGTGATTTTGTAAACTTTGGGCTTCCATTTTAAAAATTGTTTAGGCTATAATTTGGTTGTTAGCTCATCAAAACGTCTGAAAATTTGACTGTAAGTTCTTCAAGTAAGGCATAATAAGTGGTGAAAATTTCATTATAATCGGTTCAGTACTCTTTTTTAACAAATCAAACAAAAAACGGGGATTTCAAATTTTGGGCATTTTTTAACATTTTAAAATCAGTGTGCATTATTTTGACTGTAGTATTGGCAACACTGTTCCAAATTTTTTTTCTGAAACTTTGACAGTGTAAAATCGTTGTGTTAATTTGTCCTCAGTGAATATTTCAGCCATTTTGATTGAACATTTTAAAAGTTAGAGAAGTTTGAATGTCACTATACCAAAAACCACATCTACTTATTGTGACATAGTGCTACAAATATGGTTATAACTTTTAAAAGGTCAAATCAAATTGAATGAAATTTTGACACAATACATCTACATACATACTTTGTGTACAGAAAAATTCTCATTGAAATCGGTTCAGTATTTTTGGCTTTACAGTTTTAGGTAAAAAATGTGATATTTTTAAAGTGTTTGTCTGGCCCAAGATTCTCAAATGGTAAGTCTCTTGTTTCGACGATATCTCCGCCCCCAAGCAACACACATGTTAGAATAGAGTTACGACAGCGCAAGTTTTGGTTGTATAGAAGTTTATTTTACGTAATTCTGTGTCGTAACATTGTGTCGAAATAACGTAAAATTAACTTCTATACTACCAAAACTTGCGCTGTCGTAACTTTATATAACATGTGTGTTACTTGGGCCAACACTTAACCGATTTAGATCACATTTTTATGGTGTTAGCTACACATAATGAACTATTCCTGGTCAAAAAATCAGCTATTTTTGTGCACGCAATCAAAAGTTATACATTATTCTATGTGACTCATTTTTTTTTTCGAGTCCAGTCTTTAAGCCCAAAAACCTTTGACTACATGCGATAATTGGCGTGGTATCAAGTTGCTGCGCATCGTTCTCAAAGTTCTCTGCAAAATGATCCTTAACCGGATACAGGAGAAGATTGACGCAACTCTTCAGCGACAGCAACCAAAATTCCGTGCTGGACGATCCTGTGTAGGCCATATTGTCCAGAGCAAATCAATGAATTCCAAGAGTTTGTCTATCTGGTGTTCATTGATTATGAAAAAGCTTTCGACCGCCTCAATAACGAAAACATGTGGGAAGCCCTTAGGCACAAGGGTGTCCCTGAGTAAATCATGAGCCTCATTGAAGCACAGTACAGGGCATTTTCGTGCAGAGTACTGCACAACGGTATCTTGTCCGATCCCATCCGGATCGTTGCTGGAGTGAGGCAAGGATGTATACTATCACCGCTACTGTTCCTCATCGTAATCGACGAGATCCTGGTAGGTGCGATTGATCGTGAACCAAATCGTGAGTTGCTTTGGCAGCCCATTACCATGGAGCATCTTAACGACTTACTTCGTACTGTGGCTGATGACGTTGCTCTCCTAGTTCAACAGCACTCTGATAAGAAGAGTAAGCTGAATGATCTTGCCGATCACTCCTCGGCGGAGGTCTCACCATAAACGTCAACAAGATCAAACCAAAGAATGTAAACACGGTCAACGCTTCCAGCTTCACGGTAGCTGGGCAAGTAGTGGACAATGTTGAAAGCTTCCAATATCTTGGCAGCCAAATGGCAGCCGATTTGATTGATTGATTTGTTTTTATTTAAGAGACTTGGCAATGGCAGCCGATGGTGCACGGATCAAGAAGGCGAGGGCTACCTTGGCGAGTTTATGAAATGTATGGAAAATTAATCAGATTAGTCAACGCACCGAATCTCCGAATTTTCAACTCGAGCATGAAATCTGTGCTGCTGTACGCCAGTGAGACTTGGTGTGTATCAATGGAAAACACTCATCAGCTGCAAGTCTTCATTAATAGATACGTGCGGTATATAATTCGTGCATGGTGGCCTTAGAATTGGGTCTCCGACGTGGTCTCCATCGTTGATGTCATCAAAAGCTGTCAGCTAAAAAGGAGGTGGGTCAGCCACACTCTACGAAGGGGCGGAAACGAAATCTGCAAACAAACGTTAGATTGGAACCCAGCAGGACATCGCAACAGAGACCTAGAGGCTCATGATGGCACAGCATCAACAAGGAAATAAAGTCGACAGAAATTTGACCTGGCCACTGGTCAAAGCGATGGCTGGCAACCGCCCAGGATGGAGATCTATCAATTGGGCCCTCTGCATCATTATGGGTGCTCAGGACTGGAAGTAGTAGTAAGTTGCAGGTATTCCACATGTGACAAATTTTGAATCACCCTAACGCATCCAATGCTATTTTTCTACTGTGCTCTGATTCTGTCTCTAGCAGGGGAGATTTGCCTCACACACAGAAACAAACTGCACGACTGAGACGCTATGTACCATGGAGCATCACATCACAGCATCCAACAATCATTGTCATCGTCATCAACCGTCATGATGAAGCCGCGCTTATTTTTTCTCCATTCATTCCAATGCCAAAAGCCACTCTACATGTGCTTATTTCTCCTCGCCATCCCATTCAAACGGACGACGACCACGCTAAACAGAGCACACATACACGTGCTACCGCTGCTGCTGGTGGTGGTACCCACATAGACCACCGCCGCCGCTCATCAGCGGACCCCCATCCCCACTCGGCGCGATAAATATGAGAGGGGCACGCGCGAGGGATAATATTTTTTTGCCCACTTCGGAGCTGTGCTCCACCGAAACTCCTCCATCGAAATGTGCTGCGCCGCGGCGGCTGGCTGTGAACGAACAAACGAGACGACGAGAAAACACGAAAAAGCGAGACCGAGTGACACACACCATCCGTCGTCGTCGTCGGCAGCAAAGAATAACCGCGCGCGCGAACGGCGAAGCCTACTGCCGTGACAGAAAAAGATTTCAACGCACGATTTTGTGGGAAAGCGTGTTCCGTTCGAGCCAGAGAGACGTCATGTCCAATAAGTGCTAATCAATTGACTGGGAGGGTGTTCGGCGGGTCTTTTCCAAAACGAACGACGATTGACTTATGGGCACTTGCGAGCGAATTGTGCATTTCTGGCCTTCCCAGGGGGAGGTCCGGACAGTTTCGGAAGCGATCGGTCAAGACAATATTATTCTGCAGTTTTGGTGGATTGAATGGACGGAGTTTTCGACTGAAAGACCGGGCCATTGAATTTGACTAATTTGGATTTAACTCACTTGTCTTTTCGTGGTGACAGGTGCGAGGGTATTTTCTCGAATCCATGGTTCCGGCGATTGTTGCACGTGCGAAGACGTGTCATGGGAAATGGGTAATTTTGTTTCAAATATGGTGAGAATGTTTGATTGACATTTCGTGACATTTTAAACAAGAATAACTATATTAAAGAAAACTCTGCATTTGATTACTGCTTTTGAGGGTGATGAAAAGCTTCGATGCAATCCAGTATAACAGACATTTCTTATAGGAGATTGGGGAAATCTGCGACTGAAATGTACACAGATGACATATTTGTTTATCATTTGAAAAAGCATTAAATTAGGTCTTGGTTAAAATACACGTCATCAAAATATATAAGAAAAAATCATAAAAAAAAGTTCTAATGAGACAAGGGAAAGTTAAAAAGAAACTTAAGTATTCATCGTGGGATGGGTACATATTTCGATGTTAGGCAATTGTAATTATCATTGCAATCAAATGGAACTTAGAAAGCAAACTCATTTAAAGATGAGAAATGTTATTTCGTGGAAACGGCTGTCTCAGTGTTGATTCTAAAACGATTTCCAGTTACAGCCTAAAAATCATACATCGATGAGAAAAACTATTACATATTGATGCGGGAAGCATATTAGAGATTCTGAAAATGATTTCAGGAATGTCAGAATAAAAAAACTGAAAGAAAAGCTTATCATTTCAACTAGATGCCGAGTATTCCGCAGTGACGTTGGTTATTCCATAAGAAATCTTGGAATACCCAAGTAACAATTCAAAGTCATAAATAAGCATGCATGCTGTATTATTGCTTGTATAACAATCTTAGTTGATTAAAAATATATGTGGAATAATATGCCGAAATGATGTTATTTACATTCTAAGTAAGCCATAATAGAATATTCGGCAGTGAAATTTGTCTACATAAGCTTTAATGTTAGCTGAATAAGAACATTTTTTACATTTTAAACAACTTATATTCCACGACGAGCTTGGTGGTCTAGTGGCTACCGCTTCTGGTTCGTATGCAGAAGGTCATGGGTTCAATCCCTTGTCCGTCCCTTTCATCCTACTTCGTATCTTTCTATCCACTTTCTCTCTCTCTCTTCTCTACATACACAACTCATGTATATTCTCATGTTCATAGCCATCGCTAGAACCAGAAACGAATTGAAAAAAAAGGTCGTTTCCCTTCCTTCCAACTTCCACTCACAGCACAGTGTTATATACGCCTGCTAGTTATGCAACCAAAGCGTGCTGTGCACACCTTACCAACACTATAAATAACCCCTATCCATGGATCGCATCACCGACCCAACGGTGACTCCCAGATCTCCCATCCTTTCCGTCTAACAAATACCCCAGTCCGTGCTGGTTGTGGGGATGCAGAGGTGCTCTCGGTCTTTAGTAGCATCTACCAGCACACTCTAACATTCCTTTCCCTTCCCAACTGACTATAAGGACGTGGCCGGCGCCGTTATTGATCCAAAATGCATGAGCTGCTTAAATTGCACTTTGAGAATAAGTGGAGTGTCCCAGCCCTTATTCATTTGGATCTCAGTGCAATTGGTACCAGCTCAGATCAATCGCGGAGGAGCAACCATTGACATGTATAGTCAGATTTGATCGTTGATGATGATCGTTTAAACAACTTATATTCCACAGCTTCTAATAACTAATTACACAGCGCAACATTTTTTTGTCTCAAGAGCAAACTTATGTGTCTCCGAAGGATTTTGGGCCGCTGAATCCGAATCCGGGCTTAGATTTGCTCTAACACGTCACAATTTTGAGCTATACCTCAATTTATAGGGCAAAATATGCGATTTTGGGCTTTTTTGACTGCAAGCCATTAAGCTTGGAAATATATTTTTTAAGCAATCAAAAGGTTAATTGGTCAATTAACATCTAAATTAACGACTCATGCAAAATATTTCGTTTTACCTAATCAAATTTGATAGATTTAAGCATTTTATGTTAGTATGAAAACTTGCATGCAACTTTTGGAGGATGACTTGTATGGGAAATATCGTACCTAACATAAATCGCTTAAAACTATCAAATTCGATTTGGTAAAACGAAATATTTTGCATGACTCGTTAATTTAGATGTTAATTGACCAGTTTTCCTTTTGATTGATTAAAAAAAATATTTCCTTGCTTAATGGCTTGCAGTAAAAAAAGCCCAAAATCGCATATTTTGCCCTATAAATTGCGGTATAACTCAAAATTGTGACGTGTTAGAGCAAATCTGAGCCCGGATTCGGATTCAGCGGCCCAAAATCCTTCGGAGACACATGAGTTTGCTCTTGAGACAGACAAAAAGTTAATTTTTGTTACGCTGTGTTATTGTTGTTTGTATAAATCGAACAAATGCTTTTGAATTATGTTACTTCAGCTATTATGGCTAAGTTCAATAACGGAATTTCTGATTTATTTGTTCGACTAACACCCTTCAATTGAACAACAAACTCAAGTGCTGCTTAATAAGCAGTTTTCAGTATTAAATTTAAGTTGACATTTGTTGTACACCGATGCAAAAAAATTAAAAATTTGCTAATTTTCGAAGTAATTTCAAAGTTTGTAGCGTTAATCACCCAAGTAACACACTTGTCACCGAAGAGTCACGACGGCGCAGGTTTTTGTAACGCATAAGTCACTGTGATTTACTTCTAGCAAGTAAGCATTTAATTGTTAGAAATAAGTCACAGTGACTTCTGCGGAACAAAAACCTGCGCCACCGTGACTCTTCGGTGACAAGTGTGTTACTTGGGCATTATTTTTTATATCAAAAACTTTTCCAACTTTCAATAAATCCTAATGTGTAATAATCTTTCACTGCTTTGAGATCTAATTCTTCAGCGTTGTAAAGTTGATGGGTTGGTTTCCACCAGCGGGTGACCAATGCATCAACTTTACAACGGAAACCGTCATTTGGTTCTTCAGATTTGTGCTCTTGAAAATACGGGGTTCGGCTTTGTTATATCCTCACCACTTATGCATAAGGGTATACTAGAACCATGTGATCTGCAGTGAGCTCAATGACTGGTTAGTGATTAGGGACTCGAAGAACTCGATAGGATCAACAAACCAATAAGCGTCACTACCCAAGCAACACACATGTTATATAAGAGTTACGACAGCGCAAGTTTTGGTTGTATAGAAGTTATTTCGACTTTATTTCAACATTTTGTTAGCTCATGCAAATATGTTATATGAATTTCCTCATAAGTCTCGGGAAAATCTTAGAGCCTACTGAAACGTCTTGGAAACTATCTGAACCCCTCTACTCCTGCAGCTCCTACCAAACTTTTCTTGAACTCACTTGAAGCCCTTTAATTTCGCTGAACTTCATCAACTGCATTCAAACGTTTTTAAATCTCTCTAAAACATTCCCATATCAACCTCAATTCTTGGAATTTTCGCTAACTTAAGAGCCACGACAACACAAATTAGCCGTGACGCGAGACAGGTTACAACACTTACCCCCCGAAAACAGTCGACTCAAAAAGGTTATTTTATCTTCTTTATAAGAATAATAAATATTGCGTTCTGTCTCGCGTCTCGTTTTATTAGTGCCTACATTAACCTCTCAGAAAAAAAAATCTGGAAACACTCGGGAGCCCCTAGAATTTGCCAAAAAAAAAACCTTCCATACACCACTGAAACGCCTTAGCATATGCACATCGCAGAGCATACTCCTATTGAAATGTCAATTGACGCTTTTCCGGGAGGATCCTTGGAAGAGTTCTTGAATGTATTCTCATAAAAACATTGAAACTTTGAGCCCTCGAGGTATCCCTGTAAGAATTCCAAAGGGAATTGCTGGAGAAATTCTAGAAAACTTCCTGGAGGTATTTCGCAAATAATGAAATTCTTGTAAAAATTCTGGAATTCATCAGAAGAAATTCCTGAACGAATCGCTGGGATAAATTAAAAGAGAAATGTGTGGAGGAATTTAAGAAGGAATTTCTGAAAAAGGGAGGTACCCCTGGTAGAATCCCGAAAAAGTTTTCCCTAGGTGAATTCCTGAAGAATTCCCTTTAAAATGTCTGAAAGCGCTTCTAGGTTGTAAGAACTTATTTGTTGAAAGTACACTTCAGGCTTTTACTCGTGGAAGTTTATGAAGAACATCTTTGGAAATGAGCCATTTATTTTATAATACTCCATGAACCTGTAAGAGGTTCCACTGTATCAGTATCCCAAGTAACACAGAAAACATCTTTGAGAATAAACTTTAAAAAAGACGTTGTAGTATAGTACTATAATCGTATTTGTACACATCTTATGTTGAAATCATGTTTTAACTGTGTTTGGCAATAACAAGTTACTGAAAAATGTTATCATCCTCACTACAAGTTATCATAACGTAAATTTAACGTTGGTTACAAATATATTTGTGTCACCGTTTTCCTTCAATTGAAGGTGATATGTTTAACATCAGTAGCACATAGTTATAACCTTTGAGCACAAACATGTTATTAAAACGTTGTTTTTACGTACTAAATACGTTAATGTACAACATCATCAGTTTGCTATCTCTTCTCACTGACTTGATCATTATTTAAAAAACATCTCTTTCACTTAAAAATACAAGGTAATCCAACTACGATAGCAACTTTAATATTATGTTTTGCGGTTTGATCCCGCTACAAGTATGCTAACGGGGTAACAAAAGCGTATGTTTAATTGTCTCTAAAAACCTTGGCGCAGACCACCTAACAAACCACAGTCACCATGGCTCGAAAGATGGGCGCACCATTCAACTTCATTTGCATGGCAGGCCTCCCGTCACCTAAAAATCACTGGGGGTACTTACGTCGTGGCTAAATCTCACTTATTAGCACAGTTTTTACACTCTTTTTGATCCCGTGAAACATACGAAAACAATTAATGGGTGTTCATTCTAGGAAACGCACTCCAACTTTGTTATTGTTATACCTATGTTTTGGATATTTTGGCTTTCTCAGTCTAGGGAATCCAAACGATTAAATTGGCATTGCCCGACGTTTCGGCCTAATTTATTTGGCCTTTATCAAGACACATAGACAGCTTTACCCTTGAAAAAAGGCCAAATAAATTAGGCCGAAACGTCGGGCAATGCCAATTTAATCTTTGGATTCCCTAGACTGAGAAAGCCAAAATCTCCAAAACATTAAACTTCCAGTCGAAAATCTTACGCAAAGTTATACCTATGTTCAAAACAGGTCATCCAAAACCAAAAATGACATCGTCGTATGCTATTGGGAAGTAGATGTTTAAAATACGTAACTATGATGTTTTTTCAATGTATTTCAATCGATTCTAGTGGTATTCGACAGACATGTTATTGAGATGTATAACAGTCGTAATTTGAACGAATTTCTAGAAGTTTGAGTTCTTCTGTATATCAGGCCAGACCAATTACAGTGCCTGCTAAAAAGTTTCACACTACCATTTTTATATATAGCCGTTTGTTCATCTGCTGATGTTTCTGCCAATAATTATCCATCTGGAACAGTTTAAATATGTAATGAAATAATATAATTTCCTTATTGATAACGAAGACAAATTCTACAGTCTAAAAGAACATCATTAATACATCATAATTGAAAATAACATCCCAAAACATTCTAGCGGTACTTTGTCAAGAGCTACCATGTTGCATGTCTGAAAATTTGTTTGAAAATTTCTTACAAACCACAGAGATGTCAAAAAAGTTCTCTTCTTATTTCCAATCCGATGGAAAGCGAATGAATTTATGACGAGAAAAAGTGCTTATTTCACCATAAATTTTAAACGGCACATGAAATTAAGTCATAGTGCCCAAACATCGAGATGGTAATTTACAAACGATATGTAAGGCCGGAAAATTATTTTGAGCCATCACTAAATACTGCATTTTTAATAGATGCCAAATTTATTTGCTGTGCGTGCTTAATGAATATTAATTTCGTGCCAGCAATAAGTAAGTTGTTATGATGTTGTTGAGAACATATTCGATACATAATTTTATTCTTATAACATAAAATTTTATTAAAAAACATCTTCAGTAACATCAAAGATGTTTTACAAGCCACCATTTTTTGCGCTTTTTCGGTTATATAAGTGTATGAAAATACGTTTCCCATATTTGAAACAAAACATGGACGTTTGTATGAAACATGTATTATATACAGTATTATAACAAATTGTGTTACTTGGGTAACGTAACTACAACATTGGCGTAGCGAGAAATTGTTTCTGGGAGGGGTTTTCAACGGCAAATGATACCTTTTTCATTTGACACTTACGTTTTGTAAACAGTAATGAGCAATTGTATTCGTGGTATCAAAATAGCGGCGAAAATTGCTTTATACTGAAAATTTGTTCCACAAATTTGGCCCCTGGGGGGTGGGGTGGGGGGTTAACCCTTCGTCCGTCTTAACCATTCTTAACATTCCTCAGTATCCTCTGAAACCTTACTTGGAACCAGTTTGAACTCTTCTCCTCAAAACCCATCAACATCCCTTGCCCCTCCCCCACTAAATCCTAAAATCCACCCTTGCTACACTGTCGCTTCCCCTTCCGCTTGAAATCTCTAAACAATCCTTCGATATCTGAAGGTGAGAACATCTTCAATATTTTCAGATTTCCCTAAGATTTTTTATCACAGTTGCTCGAATTAACACGGTTTTTACGTATCCCCCGTGTAAAAAAACTGTGTTTGTCACCATTACTTCCGCGGATTTTAAATTTCTGAAGGAATCAACAGAGGCATTCCTGAATTTCCGGATCAATCCATGAAGAATTTCTTGAAGGAATTCCTGGATGAATCCCTGGAGAACTTCTTTCTGAAGGAATTTCTGGAAGGATTCCTGCATAAACGCCTGGAGGAAACCCTGGAAGAGACTCTGAATGAATGCCTGGAAGAATTTCTGAAAGTATACCTGGAGATAATCCTGGAGGAATCTCTGTCGAAATTCGTGGATGAATTCCTGGAGCAATTTCTGGACGAGCTTCTGGAGGAATCTCTGGATGAATTGCTGGAGGAACTACTACAAATGTCTGAAGAAAACCACAGAGATATGTCTAAAGGAATCGCTTGAGAAATTCCTGAAGGAATCCTTGGAGGATTGGATTTCTGGAGAAACTTCTAGAATAAACCCCGGAGGAGTCCTTGAAAGAATCCTGGGCGATCCAAAGGAAATCCCTAAGGATTCCAAGGGAAATTCCTAGGGATTCCAAGGGAAATCCCTGGAGGAATTACTGGATAATGAATTCCTGAATAAACACCTAGATGAATCTCCGGGAATCAATCGGGTAAAATTCTTGAAAAAATCCTGGAATTACTTCTAAAGAAATTTTAGGAGGATTTCTGGAGAAATTCCTGATGGAATCGTTGTAGAAATTTTTAAAGGAATTTCTGGAAAAATATCTGAAACTCTAGGGCAACCCCTAGAGGATTCCCTAGGGGAATGCATGAAGGAACCTCTGGAGGAATGCCTATAAGAATTCCAGCAGGAATTCCTGGAGACATGCCTGTAGCAATTCCTGGAGGAACCTCTAGCATAATTCCTGGATTTTTTTAAGTGTTCCAGAAGGATTCCGTGCATGAATTCCCAGAAGAATTCCTGGAGGAGTCTCTGGAGATAAAGGAATTTCTGAAAGGAATTCGTGGAGGAGTTACTATAGGAGTTTTTGGAGCTATTGCTGGGGGAACTCTTTGAGAGATGCCTGTATGAATTCATGGAGGAATCTGTGGTGAAATTCTTATAAGAATCTCTAGAAGAATTCCTGGATGAGCCCCTGCAGAAAAACGTGGAGGTATTTTAAAGGAATACCTGCACGAATTCCAACACAGAAAAAAATATGTAATTAAAATTCAGCGAAAAATCATGCACATAAAGAGAATGCTAGAGTTAGTGCACTTTTACATGAGATATAATGTAAAATTACATTACCATCGTGTAAATTTCCGCCAACCATCGCATAAACCATCATGGACTCCAACCGGTTACGCGACTATAAGCGGATATATACACGGACGTAAGGCTGATTTTTCGCTGAATTTCACATGAATATTTTTTCTGTGAAGATTAAACTCTGGAATAACTCCCAGAGGAATCCATAGACGAATTTCTGGAGCAATCGTTAAAGAAATCGTGGAAAAGAAGAATTTCTGAAGAAATTCCTGGAGAAATTTCCGAGGGAATCCCAGGACAAGTTTCTGAGTAAATACCAGGAGGAAGTACTGAAGAAATCGCAGAAAGAATTTTTGGAAAAATCCTGAAAGAGTTCATGGAGAAACTTCTGGAGCAATCCTCATACCAGTTCTTGAAGGAATTCTTAAAGAAATTCCTGGAGAAGTTCCAGGAAGAATTCCTGAAGCAATCCCGTGAGGAATTCCTAAGGAAATCCTTGAACAATTCCTAGAGGAAGTCCTGGAATAATTTCTGGATGAGCTTCTGAAAGAATTCCAGGAGGAGTTCCTGACAGAATCCCAAAAAGATCTTCTGGAGGAATCCTTGGAGGAATGTTAAAAATAATCCCGGGAGTTGTTACTGAAAGAATTACAGTATTCTTGGAGTAATGCCTGGTAGAATTCCAGAGGAAACCCCATGAGAGCTTCCTTAACTAATTCCTGCAAGAACTTCTGTAGTCTGAACCATTCCATGTCTGCAGCAATTTCTGGACGAATTATTGAAATAATTCTTGGATGGACTCTTAATGATTTAAGGTACAATTTTTTAAGGAATTCCTGGATTATCTAGTAAAATAATCTGAAAAAATCTGAAAGCAATTCATACAGAAATACTTTAAATAATTCTAGAGGGAACTATAGGAGTAATATCTAGCCGAATTCTTGAAGTAAGATTTTACAAAAACTTTTTGAATCAATTACTGCAGAACATGGAAGCTTTATTAAACACGTCAGATCAAACCCCTATGAAATTTTGAGAAGTTGAGAAGTCCTACCTTTCAAATATCTAAACAGCTCTAGAGACACAATAATGACGCCTTTGTTTTTCCTAGTTTTACTTCATACTCAAGCGTAGTCCGGCATCGTTCCCTATTCGATTGTTAATTATGAGTGAAATTTTGACTTACTGTAATTCATGGATACCCATTTCCACGCAAATTAAATAGATGCACATTGCCACGAATACTTCACTATCGATGAAATCGCAGAAATCCCTCTCTAAAACACAAAGTTCAATCACACCGAAAACCACGGTCCAAATTGGATACATCTTTTCCCCCGCACTTCACTCAACAATTATTCCCCACGTTTGATTCCAACCATTCAAATTTCGGTTCGACACTGATGCCCAGCTTACGTCTAAGCTAGTTGACCTGACAAACGCAAGAATTGTACACGTTCGTTCACTGCACTGCACTGCATGCGCTGGGGAGCTCTTCCGCACAACTCTAAAGGATGGATCAACGCCAATACTGAAATACGATGACGAGGACTGGGACACCGACCTAGAGCCTAGAGAAACGCAATTCGAACGCCAGGCTCAAAACATAAAATATTATACCTGCAACGGCAGCAGTCAAGCTCAAAAATGAAGCCACCGCAACTGCGTCTTCCGAAAATGCAGCATCCTTCCCCCCCAGTCGGTGCTTGGGAAAGGGGGAACGGCCGGAGCAAGTGCATCATCGTCATCCTCATCATTCCGTTTGGCCTTCTGATGGGGGTCTGCGGGGAACGAGACCAAGAGTAAGGAGGACGTTGAGGACATGGACACTACTCACATGCATAATTTTCGACGGGTGTTATTAGAGAAACCTGGTGCGCTCGACTAGTGCTGTCTCTTTCGGACCAACAAAAACGACGACGACGACGGTCAGAACAATAGGATTAACTCGGGAAAACTAATACATATAAATGTATAAAATTTATAATAAGTGATTTTGAATTTAGATTTCGGTTGTGAAATTTCCCAAAAATTTCATTAGGATATAATAAATGTGCAAGCGCAAGTGGAGCGTGGTGTGGAAAGCTACTTGGGTGCAACGAGAGAACACAATTTAGCATTTTGGTAAGGAGGACCCCACCCCTTATCTTGTTCCTTTCCAGGAGGAGGCATGGGGGAACGAACCACATATGAGTTGTGTGAATTTAGGATAAAATAGACACCCTCCTTCGGACAGCCGACTTCGGCTGGCAGCTGTAGGTTAGGTACATTTGCCATTTGCCGTAAGAAGGCAGCAGTCGAGAATCATGACATACGAAAGAAGAGAGCATTAGGCGAAATTTTGTGCAGGTTATAGTTTTGAGCTGTAGTACAGCTCACCCTGCCCGCTGTGAGTGAACCCGTACAGTATCTCCACATAATGTGGGATTCCTCACTTCACGATCCAATCTGGTTCGTGCGACCGTAACTTCTCGCATGAGACATGAGATGGGTGATGATTTAGTTATATTTATGGAATTAAATGAAACATTATAATAGTTCATTTTGGAAAATCTGACTTGGGCCGGTTTTATATGATGCGTCCAGTTTCGTGCTTGCGCCCCCCTGTCCCATCTCGTGGTTCTAATCTAGCCTCTCAGCCTCTAGGATTGAAGCCGACCGGCGGTGATCTCATAAACAGAATTAAATTATTTAAATTGAATGTGGAACAAAGTGGAGTGGTATGGCGAAATTAAAAGTTTCGCTTGCAAATGGGCTTCACTCTTTCTCTGCGAGTGGCTAGAATGGTTGAGAATAAACTAATATAGCTTATTTGGGCGGTGTGCACGAGAATGTGCCATGACAATTGAGTTATGGAGATGGATGAAAGATAAAAATACATTGCACCAGGAAAATTGTTCATAAAGCAGCTTAATTAGAATATTCAATTTGGTAATGGGGAAGCTCCATAGAAGGCAAAAATATACGTTTTTGTAGCACTTCGTTATTAAGGACTATTCTGAGAACTTGATGAAAAAAATCTAACTTGAAAGCGATATATTAGGAGCAATTGATCATGAAGTGATATTGTTTCAGTCTCCCACTTTGCGTGAATGTGTCTTGTTTGAACACAATTTTAAAGCTATAGGAATATATATTGCCGTCGCTTCCACACCATGAAGTTGTTTATCGAAATCCTGCTTCCACCTTTCAATCACTTTAAAAATTTTCGTGGTAAATGATAAATTATAAATGATACCAGTAAATGATAAATTTTCAATCTGCTTAGGGTTTTAATCTGATTCCCGTCTATGTCAGCACCCATCAATGATTAACGATTTTGTTCTTGCACCTCACCAAACGCTTCATGGCCAATAGGGTATCAATAACCAATTTTCAAATAAGCTTCCATATCGCGTACAAAAATAAAGTAAAAGAACTACAATTTCCTTTGAATAATAAGATTTAATAATCGTCCCTCGAATTGTGTTTCCGCCGATTTCGGGCACAACTTGAATTAAATTCTCGGCATACCTTCTACGTGACACTGTGGTACATATGATGGTCAAAATATATACATACTTTAACCATAGGTGTTTATGCGAAAAATCGGCCAATTTCTTCGCTATCCAAATCAAATCATGTGTTTCATGTGTGCAATTGAGCAGAAATTTTTCGGAGATGTAAATTGACAGTCCACGAAAATATTTAAAACTAGCTATACCCGGCAAACTTTGTCTTGCCTACTGCGTTTTTTGATGTTTCAAGTTTCTAGCCAAGACCAAGTCCCCGGTCAAATAGGTATAGAAACCAATTTTCGAAAACTCTCGATTTTTCCATGTTTTTCGCCTCATAAACCTTCCTTGGGTGAAAACTAACAGAACAAAACTAAGACGACCAAAATCGGACCTTCCGTTCGCAAGTTATGCGCGGTCCCACGTATGCCACTGTATTTTTATATATAGATAGATAGATAGATTATATTTCTGCCACCAGACGGTAAAAAGCAACTGGTTAGATTAATTTCACAGTTTTTGTGGCATTCTGCAGCAATGAAAATCAACTTTAAAATGCTACAGAGATTTTGTGGGGTGTGAATTATACGTTGGTTCAACGTTGGTGAATCTGGCTAAGTGAAAATTGAACGCTGATGAAGAACAATTCCTCTAGCTGCTGCTTTGGGGCTGTTGCCTTCGGCAAACGAAAAGCGGGAAAAATTGAGAAGTCGTAAGTGGACGAAATTTGCGTAATTATCCGATTTCCAGTGCTATAGGGGGTGGTTATTGATATCATACATCTTTGTGCTTCCATCTGATGAGCCATATCGGCAAATGAAAGTTGGAATATCTGTAGTTGAAGGCTATTTTCGTGTGATATGACGGGAATTAGCGCATATGACGAAGTAGATTTCTACCCTATATATAAAAAAAAACACATATTTTCTTCACCTGATCTGAGTTCTGCATAAACTGACCGAATAGATTTTTTTCAACTTTTTCACGTTGTGAGACTAAGAGACTCAGTATGTGAACGACATTTAGAATTTTCAGTGAAATATGATCGAGGAGGTATGTTAAAAGACAATTACACCGTCTTCGACCTCTCGGCCACTACAGACTGAACATTACAACATTAGACAACGGACACAACACATATAACACCCAGTGGCCCAGTGGAGAATTTTCCGTTTGACGAAAAGTTTCCCCGACTGGAGCGGGAATCGAACCCACACTCCGAGGCTTACGAGACACCTAAACGACTGACGCCGCTAACCGCTCGGCCACGAAGCCAAACTTAAAATAATAAAACGATTTATGCTTTTATAACCAATCATACCGTCAGCTTGCATTTTTTTTCAGGAATTACTCTGCAGACTTTTTTGTTAATTACATACTACTGAATTAAAAACTAGTACTTAATCCGTGAAGTTTTATTCACATACAGGATTTATTTCAATTTTTTTACTTGTACCTTGGATAAAATAGGAGCTAGCTATTCAGTATCAGTAGTTTTCAAGGGGAGCTGAAAACATAACACCCCCTGAGGTCTAAACGCTCTCACATGTGGGTCACATACAAGCAAACTAGATCTGAATTTGAGCAGGTTGAATCCGAGAAATGCTGTTAAGGGAGAGTCCACAAATGACGTTTTGAGCAATTTTCACACCGCCATCCCCCCCCCACCCCCCCCCCCCCCAATTTATGCACCTCCAGTCGTGTGCATAAAAGTCTAGCATAAGGGTCTCTGAGACTCCCTGCAGCCCCACTGAAACCTAAAGCGACCCTACGACCCTCTGAAGTGCCTCTGAGTCTCTCTGGAACACTTCTGAAAGCTCGTGTGACCCCCTGAAAAGTCCTTGAGACCTACTGATACCCCCCTCTCACACTGCCTGAAATGCCTCTAGAACCCCCTGGAACTCCCTTGGAACCCCCAGAGACCCCAAGAAGTGTCCCTGACGACTCTTGAAACCTCCCTGAGGCCTGCTGTGGTGCTCCTGGTACCCCTTCAAACCCTCTAGGACTCTCAGATAGCTGACCTGGTGTGATGGTTGAAGCGCATGCCTTTCACGCCGAGGACTTGGGGGTTCGAATCCCACTCCCGACACACTCACAAAATGTGAGCTCTTCCTGTGGAATAGAAGCTAAATGTTGGTCCCGAGATAAACTAGCCGATAACTAAAAATCTCGTTAATGCAGATTAAAAAGTATGGAAGAAATGAGTTTTTGGGGGATTTCGTGGGGTTTCAGAGGGTCTTACAGAGGTTTTGAGGAAGTTTCAGAGACATTCAGGGACTATTTGAGAGGTAATCAAATACTTTTGAGGAGGCTTAAAGAGTTTGAATGGCCAATTCTGGGCGTTTTAAGTGTCTTCAATGTGTTACAATGCCGTTGAAAGGGGATCTGGGGGATTTCAGAGGCGTATCATGGGGGTTCTCAAGGCTTTTGGAAGGTCTCAGGTGGCGTTCAAGAGGTTTCAAGTGGTTTTAAAGGGTCTCGGAAGTTATATGGAACTTCAAAATGGTAATATTGGCGTTTTAGAGCACATGCTATGTCCAACGGGAAGTATTATGAAAAGTGAATGTACCTCAAAATTTATATTCAATTTAGATTCAGAAAATGTGTGGTTTAAAATAATTTATCTTGGGTCTTTTTTGAACAATTTTCGATCAACCCCCCCCCCCCCCCCTCCCTCCCTCCTAGCATAACTTCCCATACCTATGGCTCGTCAGTCAATCTCAGACTTTCCCCTCCCCGCTAAAAGGCTACTTCATTTATGCACGCTCCCTAAAGTCGAAAGAAAAGCTTTGTGTTAGAGGGATTAACGACCTTACACAGGTATTTCAAGAAGTTTAAGGGGCGTTTCAGGTGGATTCAGTCTAGGGTCATACCTGAAACCCTCTGAAAAAAAAACTGAAAGGTCCCTAAGAACCCCTGAAATCGCACTGGAATCAGCTAAGATCCATTAAACGCCCATTATACCCATTGAAAACCCATAAAACACCCATGAGACCCCCTGAAACCTCCCAGAGACTCCCTGAAGCACCACAGCAGAGATGCCTGATATACAGATTTTTTCTGTATTATACAGATTTTTGACCTTCTATACAGACAAGATACAGAGTACCGAAAAATACAGATTTTTGGAGTGTGATACAGATTTCTCCAGAAAGCATACAATTTGCACATTGTTTTAGAAAAATAAATACTAGTGAAAATTTAAAACGGTCAAAAAGTATTTCATTTCTATTAGTTTCTACTGAAATATAGCACTTTCGGTGTTTGGCACAAATGTCCCAAATGGAGGATAACGTGCCTCTGGAGCCGGCCTTCTGATATTCTCGGTGTTTGCTATACCCTCAATCACGGCGATACAGAAAAATCTGTATTGATACAGATTTTTGATAAAATAAGCTGGCATCTCTGCACCACAGAGACCCCATGGAGCGAAGTGAAACCCTCTGAGATCTCCTGAAACTCTGTCCTTAGACCTTCTAGTGCACCCCCTCCCACCTGAAACCATCTCTTTTTGCCTTTATCGTACACCAAGGTGTACCGAAAGGCTATATGTTCACTCCAAAAACGAGAATTTGATAGAGCCCCCGGAGGGGTCAAGTGTTATATACCAATCGACTCAGCTCGACGAGTTGAGATGATGTCTGTGTGTATGTGTGTGTGTGTGTGTGTGTGTGTGTGTGTGTGTGTGTGTGTGTGTGTGTGTGTGTGTGTGTGTGTGTGTGTGTGTGTGTGTGTGTGTGTGTGTGTGTGTGTGTGTGTGTGTGTGTGTGTGTGTGTGTGTGTGTGTGTGTGTGTGTGTGTGTGTGTATGTGTGTGTGTGTATGTATGTGTACAAAAAAGATCACCTCATTTTTAGATAGTAAACATCAACCGATTTTAACGAATGACGGTTCATTCGACGCGGAATCTGGTCCCATTGTTTCCTATTGAAAATGGTTCGGATCGGTCCAGCCCTTCCGGAGTTATGGCCATTTAGGTGTTCTGGATCGGTACCCCAGGAAGGGGCCAGATATGAAAATGCAACAAACCCGTGCATGCGACCCATCAAACCACGGCATTTTCGATAACCTGATGAGCGGTAAGCAGAAAAATAGTCTAAGACCATATCTGAACCGGTAGTGTTCCGGAACCGGTTCTGGGCGTCCCGCTGGAAGTGGCCAAATATACAATTGTACCAAACCCATGCAAGCGACACATCAAACCACGGCATTTTAGATGACCTGATGGACAATGAGCAGGAAAATCATCTCAAACCATATCTGAACCGGTAGTGTTCCGGAACCGGTTCTAGTCGTGCCGCTGGAAGTGGCCAAATATACAATTGAACCAAACCCATGCATGCGGCACATCAAACCACGGCATTTTCGATGACCTGATGGATAATGAGCAGAAAAATCATCTCAAACCATATCTGAACCGGTAGTGTTCCGGAACCGGTTCTAGGCGTCCCGCTGGAAGTGGCTAAATATACAATTGAACCAAACCCATGCATGCGGCACATCAAACCACGGCATTTTCGATGACCTGATGGATAATGAGCAGGAAAATCATATCAGACCATATCTGAACCGGTAGTGTTCCGGAACCGGTTCTAGGCGTCCCGCTGGAAGTGGCCAAATATACAATTGAACCAAACCCATACATGCGACACATCAAACCACGGCATTTTCGATGACCTGATGGACAATGAGCAGGAAAACCATCTAAGACCATATCTGAACCAGTAGTGTTCCGGAAATTAAATCTGAAAGAGAAACAAACCCGTACATGCGTCACATCAAATAGCGGCTTTTTAGATTACCTAATGAACGGCCAGCAAGTGTTTCGGAATCGGTTTTGAATGGCCGGAAGAGGCCAAATGTAAAAGTAAACCAAATCCAGGCATGTGACATCTTGTGTGACATCAAATCGTGTCTTTTGCGATAGCCTGATGAACAGTTAGCTATAAAATAGCCTTACGTCACACTAAAGACAACTGGTAGTGTTCCGGAATTGGTTCCGAGAGTCCCGTCGAAATTGTCAAACTCTGCATGTGACACCTTCAATTTGCAGCGTTTTTGGTTTACCTATGAGCAGTTAACAAGACAATAATGTTAGACCATATTTGGTTCAGCCGGTAGTTACCCGGAATCAGATCCGGGTAGTAAAATGTGAAATTTAACCAAACCCATGGATGCGGTACATCAAATCACGACCAGTCTTGTAAACATTCGACACTTTTTACTACCTTCATTTCGTTGCCGCAGTCGGGTGTCAGTCGGCTTTGTTACATTCGTGCGCTATCGTTACCTCTTACCTACACACAACACGAGCAGTAGAACGAAGATCAATAACATAAGAAAGGGTCAAATCAATATCATTTGACACGATGACATGTGTCTAATTCTAGCTTTACGCATAGATTTTCAGCCAATTCCGATTATGAATGTTAATATTAGTTTACTATTGCATGTTGCATTGAATACGACACGCACAGCTAATCGCGTTCGGTAATTTTTACCGAAATCTCAACCGCTGAACGATCGGTAATGGATTTTTACCGAAATTCTGTAAAAAAATAACAAATTTCGGTAAAATGTTATCGTTTATCTGTCAAACTCTAACGAACTTCGGTAGAAGTTGCTACCTTTACCGAATTTTTCCTGTAAAATAAACTTAACGGTTGAGATTTCGGTAAAACATTACCAAAGTCGGTGATTTTTTCTAACTGTGCAGATGGACAACATAGCTCTTAATGTGGAAGAAAACAGGAATAACAAAAGCCGAACCGTCTCCCGAAGCCGCTATCGTGGTGAAGTGCATTCGTTTGACATTTTTGTTTTGAACAGTAGTTTGATTATGATGATTAACCTGGGCTTGTTAGGGGAATATCTGTAAATAAAAAGAAAATCGGGTTAAGTACGGTTCCTTTGAATTCCACTAAGAATTTGCATCCTTACAGTTGAGGTCGAAATACGTATCTGTCAAAGGATGCAAATTCTTAGTGGAATTCAAAGGAACCGTACTTAACCCGATTTTCTTTTTATTTAGTAGTTTGATTGCTTGTGTTGCGAATGTCGGAGACAAAGGAGGCCGAATATCGACGAAAAGGTCCAAATGACTGTGATCTCTAACAAGACTGATCACGACTTATCGACAACCTGATGGAAAAATTCCCGGTAGTGTTGCGGGTTCAGCTGTGGCTTCGAAAGTGGTTAGAAGTAAAAGTGAAGCAAACCCATTCATGCGATATCTGAAATCGCGGTGATTAGGTAAAGGTGAATAAATAGCAATAAAATATTCTCAGACCATAATTGGGACAACCGGTAGTGTCATGGTCCATGACTCATGGAATCAGATCCGGCTATCCCACCGGAAATTACCAAATATAAAAATGAACCAAACCCATACATACGACACATCAGATCGCAGATTTTTTGATAATCTAATGAACGGTTAGCAAGAAAATATCCTTAGATCACATTAGAGCTAGTTGTTGTGTACCAGAATCAACGTTCATGTGAAAAATTAAATCGTGGCTTTGTTTAATGGCCTGATAAACATTATGTATGAACAACAGTGACGAATAGGTCTATAAGTTCTCATATATGAGATCAACATATAGACAAAACTAAAGCGATCTCATCAAATCGTACCATTTCAGATTCCTAAGGTGTAAATTTATAGCAAGATGGGTCAACATTGAATGGAAAAATAAGAATTTGATCGCGTCAACAGAAGATGGTGGCTGTTTTATGGAATTTTGAGCTCTAAAACCATGTAAAATAAGTGTATTTGGTATGCGAAATATGTTCGGAGTCCACCAGAGTATCCAAGATAGCGGTCCAAAGTCCAAGATAATGGCCCAGTATTCAAGTTAGTGCCTATTTTATAGGATTTTCAATTCTTGCATTATGGGCATATTTTGTATGAAAATATGTCCAGAATTCAAAATTTGTAATCAGAAAACCCAAGCTGTGCGCTGTTTCACAAGGTCTGCAATATGACTATAGTTTGAATGGGGAAGAATGCCGGTCTTCGTCCAAAACTGGTAACCAGAAAATCATAAACGACATGCCAAAATTCAATACGGCGACTATTTTATGTAATTTTAGGTGCAGAGTCCAAAAATGAATACCAGAACATCCAAGATGGTGTCTCAATGTTCAAGATGGCGGTTAGTTTAGTTAGGGTAGATATCCGGAGTCATAAAATGATGACCGGAAAATCTAAAATTACGTTTCAAAATTTGGCGGCTTCATGACACTTGTTTGGTTTGAGTTTTGGATCGTTGTCTTATATTTTCTGAATATTGGATGTTATGCTAATATAAAATGTATCCATATTGAATAGATTTAGCAAGCAGTTTTCGTTTTGTATTTATGTCAATGTCATCAACATGTCGCTCGAGTTTTGTTGAAAGGATATTTTAAAGCACGAGAAAGGCACCATCACCGCTAGGTGGATTAATTAGGGTTTTTAACATCAAGCCTGTTGATGTCTAACCAACAATGTCTAAAACCTCCTTTTTTACATGTTATTTTTATACACCGAAAGTGTTTATAGGGGAGAGCAAAGGAAGGTTGTAAGGGCGTTTCAGGGGGTCCCAATGAGTTTCGACGGGGTACCAGAAGATCTAAAGGTGGGAGGGGGTGTTCGGAGGTCTCAGGGGATTTTCGAAAGTATTGCAGAGAGTTTCAGAGGATTTCGACGGTTTTTGGAGGCGTACCTGTAGTTTTCGTGGGTTTCCAAGGGTCTCACGTGTATTACTAGGGGTCGGAGTGGGTTTCGGAGGCATTTCAGGAAGTCTTAGAGCATTTTAGGCTGGATTCAGAGGCGTTACGGAGGCGTTTTCGGGGGAGCGGAGGGTCTCAGATGCGATACATGGGGTTCGAGAGGGTTTCAGGGAGATTTTGGTGGAATTTCAGGAAGTTTCAGAGAATTTTCATCCCATCACAATATCTTTTCAAACGGCCCTGAAATGACCTTTTGATTTAAAGGTGTTCTTGAAGCCCCTTGATACGACCGTGATCTAAAATGTCTCGAAACGCCGCTGAAACCTCCACAATCCCATTGAAACGCGCTTGAAATCATCAATCAATTTAATGTGACCCTTAAAACACTTTGCACGCCTTTAATAGGCTCCAAGAGCCCCCTGATATTTTTGATCCTGGAGCTGTGAAATGTTCGCTCTTGAAACAAGGCCTTCACCCTCCTGAAACAAATATGAAACCCGCCTCCCTCCCCCTTCATCTGAACAATTCTGGAAGCCCAACTATCTTTTGCTCGCCATTCTCCTCCTAATACCTCCTGGAATACCCGCCTTTCAGTATCCCGCTAAGCTTCTGGGAATTCCCTTAGCCCCATCTCAAAACATCAGGAAAAAACAACCTGTTCTTGGGAACTAAGTTCCATTTTTAATAAACTGTCTTAATTTAAGCACAGTATTTCCCTTTTAGGGCCTTGTTTTAATTTTTAAACAATTTCATTTTACATACCATGATATTAAAAGAATCTAAAAATACTATCATTAAAATGTATAACTTCAAAAAATCAACAGCGGTATCTCTTGAATTTCTTCATGATGGAAAATTATTTTAAGCTTTACAGAGATAAAGTTGTGAAAGACGGACCCTGTTAGAGTGGTGCTTCGAATCCAGCTTGACTTTCAATTTCACAAAATCGTAGCTTGTTCTTTGGCTTAGTTGGTTAAAGCGCTAGATTATCGATTCCGAGTCGTGGGATCGAACCCCACCAAAACAAGTAGTATTTTTCACAAATTTATCTCTCAATTTGTCAATTGTTTCATCTATGTCAGACATACCAGCCGACTGGTGTAGTCGACAAAGGGCAATAATATTATCTGCCAATTCTTTAGGATTTGTTCTAAGATTTTTGAAGAAATACTTGCGAATATTACTGGAGTTTTTTTTTTCGTGATTGATCAAAGGACTTCTTCGGAAGGATTTATCAGATAAATTAAGGAGTCATAAAGCGTTTTTTTTTAGGTATTTATCCGGGGCTTTCTATAGAAGCTGTCCTTGAGAACCTGCCTAGTATTATCCAGGGATTTTCTATAAACGTTCTTCAAAAACCAAGGCTCAAATTTCTTGGTAATTTAGGCATAATTTCTTGCGAGAATTTGTCCGGAAGACTCCACTAAGGATCTGCTTAAACATTTTTTCAGGAATGTGTGCAGTGATTATTCTAATGAAATTAGTGAACATTTGTCCAAGAATTTCTTTTTAAAAGTAATTGAATAATTGCCTCCAATGAAAAAGCCGTGAGCCTTTCAAATGGTGATTAGCATTAGCACAGAGATTAGGGGTTAATCACTTACTCTAAGACAAGATTGGCGCAAACCTTCAACGATCGAGAGCTCTCCTGGCCACGTCCTTGCGACTGCTGAGGGATAAGACGGGAAGATTAGTTGGACACCTAAGACAGGTATGTAGAGACTTCTACGTCATCGCAGGCGTAGGTTTCACGGGAATTTGGGTATTGTTAGCGGAAGGATTAGGTCCAAAAGATACGTTTGGTCAATGTTTAGGCACTAAAACGATGTACAGGAACAAACTCACCAAATTATATTAACCTTTCAGGACGCGCGCCATCAAGCAACCGAAACTGCACCGCGCTCGCGCTGTTTACGTCGAACGAGGTTTTTTAGTACTGTTGTACTTTTTACAACAGCGCGCGTGCTGAAGGGTTAACCTCAGTTTTATCGAGACGAAATTGTTGACTTCCATTTGCGTCTCCTGTACATCCAGCAGCAATATCACCGCAAATTACACGGAAAACACGCGAAAATAAATTCCGGTTTCCCGATAGCAATAAGTAAAAAAAATTGAAAAATTGCGAAAATTCTACTCAACTACGTGATCCACTTATTCGTCACACCCTGCTACGATCTTCTAGAAGAAGATCGACTTCCAAACAATGTGATAAAGCATTTCTTCAAAAATTATTCGGTGATTTTTCGCCGATGAGGCTGCATGTCTTAGTAGAGCTTACATTGAATTCTAGCTTGAAATCCTACTAAAATTTTTCTAAGACTCTAGTCCAAGTATGATTTGAACATTTTGTTCAGACTAACAGTGCCACAAACTGCCATCCATTTGGCTCAATTAATTCTAATTAACCATACTCACAGTGTGGCCGTTCCTTGCGGGAACCATAAATATCCTGCCAACAAACAGCCAACCTCTCTCTCTCGGGCCCTGCCAGGGCATCCGCGTCAAACGTGCTGACGGAAACCATTCATCACCTTCTCAGCTGACTTGGCCTCGACGCGCCGCGCTGCACCGGCTGACTGGGGCATATAATATGGGGGGCCATGTACCTACATACGTATGCATGTACATATTTATGCTCTCTGGGGATTCGATTCCTAACAGGTGGCTCGGTGAGGCATATCAACGTCGCGTTTGTTGTTGGTAGATACATAAGTGTCCCAAAGCCGCTTATGTACCAACACGCGGTTCTGGAATGCTTCGTTTGGAGCATGCTGGCACAAACACCCATCATCAAGTGGCTTTTCACGAGACTGCGAAGCATCGACACAACTACAACGCATATCATATCAGGGCGCAGAGGATGCTTGTTTACTGCTTCCCACGACTGTTTTCCAAAATGCGTAAATCGTAAATGGTCCATGTGGGTTCTCTGTTGTTGTTGTTTTCAATTATGAAAATGCGTGTCGCCGGAATTGGCGCCCAATTTTGATCGAAACTTCATAGGACGAATGTTGATGGTTGAAATCGGACTCGCAGTCCCCAGCTCATTTGAATATAGTGACTCTTTCATCATTTTGTATAAAATTTGAATCGGTCAAAGATCTCTCCACGAGTTGAAGGACTTACCTCTGGTACTTTCGTCGTTTGGGACGCAGGCTTGGACATGCAAATTTTCCCTTCCAAACGCCTGATTATTCCGGACGGCCGACCTCAGCAGGGCCGCTCGGGAAAAAATATAATCGGATAAATAAACTGATATTTATTTGCTAACTCTAGTTTATTTATGATTCTGCATATTGCATTATTTTGCAATTTCGCCATCCTTGGCAGAAGAAACTCGGAGGAAAGTAGGATGCAGCAGAGCTAGCCCCGTTTGGTGTGGTTTGATTTAACGTTTTCGTGTGCAGATTTATTGACTTATTACCGAGTCTCCTGACGGGCAGGCGATGCGATGGTTGAGACGGGATAAAGTGGCACAGGAATTCTGTGACTCTGCTGTTGCTGCAGCAGCACAATCCGATGGAGAGACGACGGAGCGAATGCGTAATGAGGCAACACTGGCAAACGGAGGCTATGCACAAACTGAAATTTAAATACGTTTTTATCATTTGAAACACTGAAAGTGGAAACAGAAGCAGCAGTCACTGTGTAGCCAGCAGTATAAGCAGTTGGTTTTTAATTTTAATGAATGCATAATGCCATTGGACTGTTTAAGTACAAATTCATAATTTATGCTCAATTAATTCAATTATGTTGAACGAAAGTTTTACCATTCGGATGAAATGTCTTGATGGTTGTTGTTTTGTGCTCTTGCAGCGAGGATGCTGCACCTGGACATTTGCGGTTTGATGGTGGAGGCGATGGATCACAGATAATTCCAGGAGCTGTGTGCTTGGAAAGGCTTAGCTAAGGCTATGATATTCATAGTTCTATTTATTAAGACCTATTAAATTCATCCAGCTTCATGCACAAAAGGACCACTGGAAGAACTTTTGGAGCAACTTCATTAAGAAAGTTCTGGACAAACATAACAGCAAACTTGGAAGAATCTCAACATTTTGCTGAGAGTTTATAAATTAACCTCTGAGCGAGTTTTTGGAAAAAGAAATGTCCAATGGGCCAGACTCTGAGAGGTTCCTACGGAAAACACCTGCGTATGTTGCGAGTAAGAGTGTTTCTGTAGATCACGGCTTCTTAACCGGTGGTCCGTGGCCCCCTGGGGGGCCGTGAAGCCAGTCCAGGGGGCCGCGATGTTACCAAAAAAAAATGTTAAATTATATTCTGTGCAAATTATACAAATTTTTAATTTTGTATACCGCTATCCCAAAAGCCACAATTTGAGGAACAAATTTTCAGTATAAAACGCCTTCAAAAGAAAAAAATGTTCGGCTGCGCCGCTATTTTTCAACTACGACTTAAATTGAATATACACTACATCATTGTTTACGAAATGTGAGTGTCAAATAAAAAAAAATTATCATTGATCGTTGAAAATCCCTCCCATCGTAAATTTCTGGCTACGACACTGTACCAAAAAAACTCGGATTCGTTCATTCAATTAATATATTTTTTTTTCTAAAAAAACCATTGGGCCCCTGATGTTTTGACAATTCTTAAAAGGGGTCGCCACCTCAAAAAGGTTGGGAACCCCTGCTGTAGATTATCTGCTAGAGTGGCCCACACTGAAAAACAAAATTTTTGAAAAATGCCAAGTCTTACCTCCTTAATCAGTTGTTTTGAACTCCCAGAAGCTGCATTCAAAATTTGAGCAATGAGATTTCATTATTGATATTATTCCTTTACATGTACTGGAAAAATATCAATAACTAGCTGTCCCGGCAAACTTTGTCTTGCCGTCTTGTGGTGGTTTGACAATTGTTAGGGTCATTACAGCATGGCACTCTAGATCGGTTTCATTTCGATCGTGTTGATTTCCTTCCCAGCTCATGAAAAATCAGTTATTTATTAATTTTCTTACTTTTCTAGTTGATTTTCGTAACTTTTTGTACATATAAACACAGCCATAATGAATACGAACCGAACCGTGCAAGAGTCATGCTGATTGGTTGATCCGTTCTTGAGTTTTGTTGCCTCAAAGGAACTCCAAACTCATTTTTATATATATAGACTAGCTGGCCCGGCAAACTTTGTCTTGCCCGGTTGTGGTGGTTTGACAACTGTTGAGCTCAAAATATCACCGCACTCTAGATTGGTTTCATTTCGATCGTGTTGATTTCCTTCCCAGCTCATGAAAAATCAGTACTATATCAATTGTCTTACTTTTCTGGTTGATTTTCATAGCTTTTTTGTACATATAAACACAGCCACCACGAATATGAACCGAACCGTGCAAGAGTCATGCTGATCGGTTCATCCGTTCGTGAGTTTTGTTGCCTCAAAGGAACTTCAAACTCATTTTTATATATATAGATAGATATTTCACCTCACTTTACCTAGGGTATAACTTCTTCACAGCCGTTGGATCACTTGGCGGTCTTCGACAAAGTTGTTTGGTATTTGGCCAAGATTTCCCATACAAACTTCAAGCTTGTTGAGCGCCCCCTTAGGCTTTATCAATTTTGCACAAATTTTGTATGCAACTTCTGGGAGTTCAAAACAACTGATTCAGGAAGTAGGGAAGTGGTATTTTGGCCCACTTTGGGAATTTTATTATATTTATCATATAATCACTACAAAATCTTGGCAAATTATAATTGGAACTTCCCATAAAGCCAAGATTTCCAATAAAAATTGGCGTTGATTTTGAGATTACATGATAAATGTAATAAAATTCCCAAGGTGGGCCAAAATACCTGCCCGGGCCAAAATACGTCCACTACCCTGAGACTTGGCATTTTTCAATTGTTTTGTTTTTCTTATAAGTGTGGGCCACCTTATTAACTACCCAACTAACATTTATTGTGAATTTAAACGTCAACAGGGCGTCCTCAATACGGCTGGATGCTGAGTTACTGTGTTGTACATATGAACGGAAGCTTCTATGCAAGCCCTTAGCTCTTTTCTCGGCTCCTATGTAACCACTAACTGAATAACATCTTGCGAAGACGCTTTTCCAGCCTCTTCACAATGGTTAAATAATAGTTATACGGCACCTCCAAATTAATTGATTTAATATAATTAGGTTATGGATACTGTGACGCAATACATGTGGAACTGGAACTATCGCTTTTTAAATTGAATAATTAAAGTACTTGCCGCTACTTGGAATCGAACTCCCTATCTCCGTATCCGCTGGTCCCGATGGAGTCCTCGCTGTCATACTGCTATATGTAATTAACATAGAAAATAGCGCGTTTTGTTTTACTCCAGACAAGGCTTCATAATTGTACCACAAGAAACCTTATCCAACTTCATCTTGCTGCAAAAGCTTGTGAAACGTCAAACACAATAATGTTTAAATTGAACATGCTGTGTGGTTGCGCCAACAGTTTCTTCATCACAGCTTCTAGCTGAAAGAGTGTTCTTTAAACAGCTACGAAGTGCTGCTGTTTTGTGTGTTTGGCAACATTACAAAACGTACTGTATAAAAGTAAATGTTTTATTGGTTGGACTCTTATTCGATTTGCACGTCTTCCAGCAAATCTTCCGGAGTTGGATTAAAGTGCAATAACAGCAACTCAAATAATTTCACAGCACAGAGATGGAAAGCTGTAAAGTATTTGTGTAGTAGCTATATACCCGGTTTAAAGTTTGTTTTGACAATAATAAGTATTTACATCCGACAAGCCGTGTTGGTATTCCAACAGTTTCTTTATCACAGCTTAAAGCTGTAATGATATCAAATAACGGCCTTCAAAGCGCTGTTAATTTGTGGATTTGTCAGTATTACGGATTGTACTGTATAGTAGCAGCTGTTTTGTTAGTGGGGACTCCTATTCGATTCGTTCAAGTTCTCACATCTTCCGGGAAATCTCCCGGAGTTGGAATAGAGTGCAGTAAAGGCGACAAGTGATTGATTTCTGAAAACCGAGTTTAGTAGCTGTATGGTGCTTGTTTTGCAGCCGTGCATTAGCTTATGGTTTATATTTGACTAGCTTCCATTTTATTCAGCGTTGACTACTTCAATTCGATGGTTACACAACAGAAAGCAAATGACTGAAGCTTATAGCGCTTAAAATGTTAGTTGGGTAAGTGACTGTTTAGATATTCATGAATGAAACATAAAAAAGACGCGTACACCGTCTTCAGCCAGAGGCTGTACAGATTCCACGAAACTTAACATTAGACAACGAACACACGTATCATGCACCAGAGGATACAGAGAAGAAACTATTTTCACGAAAAGTTTCATCGCCCGGAGCGGGATGAACCCTCACCCCATAGCATGGTGCGATTAGAAGCTTGGTGTCCCTAATCGCACGGCTACGAGGCTCCCCAAGGCTGAAATTTATAGGATGCTCGCACACCTGGAGAAACTATTACGAACAAATAATGAAGCACTCCAAATGCGCATCAAAATATAACATCTTGTAGTGGAACCTTACAAATGCGTAATAAATTAGGACATCACACTTGGACAAAAACAACACAGAACAGATATTTTGCCCTGTTACCCTATTGAATAACAATTTCCAATGACAGGATGACGAGGTTTCATAAATGTTGCTGGTCCATCAATCAATCCTGTACTCGTATTTTCTCTGGTAGGTTGCCTTTTTTTTTAGCAGCAAGAGTTGCTTTCATAGCTAGGAATTAGCTGCTAATGAGTTGCTTTCATAGCAAGGAATCTAATCCTTAGAGGCCATCCCGATTCGGGTTTCATCACTAGAGTTCTATAACTTGAAGTCTGTGCCAGGAAAAGGTTTACACCTCTAGTACATAATCGTGGCCCGAAATGGCCTGAATGTTGGCAACAGTGATGTCATCGTGGTTACCCCAAGTTACTCATGGAGCTATTCAATTAAAAAAATTTTTTTTAGCTCTCAGAAAAAAAAAATACGCTTCTATGAAAAATGTTTAACTTTTTTTTGTGTAAACCATATTTTATGCTTTTTGCGCCGTCACGAATGTGACAAAAATTACTTCATAAAAATCTAATTTGAATATCAGAAAACTTATCTTGCAATTCGCCCATTACAATTTTTACAATTTTGTAAGCCTTGTGGTTTTTTTTTCATTTTCCCGAAATCACCAATCTAATTTCATTTTTTTTTCTTACGCCTCTATGAATATCAGAAAAGTTAACTTGTGATTCGCCCATTCACGATTTTTCCATTTTTTTCTTCCGCTCCGAAATTACCAATCTAATTTTATTTATGTTTTCTTGCGCCCTCATGAATATCCGAAAAGTTATCTCGTAATTTTCCCTTATCAGAAAAAATTGGTTTGTAATTCGCCCATTTATGATATTTCCATTTTTTTCTGCCGCCCTAAATTCACTGATCTAATTTTATTTTTTTTTCTTGTTGAAGTTATCTTCAAATTGTTCCAGGAACTTCTCTAAGTATTCCTCAAATTCCTCCAAATTCTTACAATTTTTTCTTCCTCCAAGAATTTCTTAAGATTTTTTTTGCAAGGAGTTATCCATGAATCCCTCTTGAAACTACTTAAGGATACTTTTTTTCCGGGAAACCTTCCAAAATTCCTTCAGAAATTCCCCCAGAAATTCCTGCATTTTTTTTTAAATTATAACTATAACTTTTCTAGCAGTTCAACCAAGAATTTCTCAAGAATTTTCTCCAAGAATTTACCCAAAAATTACTTGAAGAATTTCTCTAAATATTTTCCAAAAAATTTCTACACGAATTTCTCTGGGAATTTCTACAGGTATTTTTCTATGAATTCCTAGGAAAATCCTTCAGAAATTCGCCTAGAAATTGTTCTAAGATTTTTTCTAAGAATTCCTCCCGGAATTCTGCCACTTTTTCTTCAGGAATACCTTCAAGAATTTATCAGGGAATTCCTCATAGAACACCTCCAAGAACTCCTCCAAGCGTTTTTGTTTTGCAAAAATTCATTCAGAAATTCCTCTAAAAGTTGCTCCAGAAATTCCTTATGGTTTTTTTTTTAGAAATTTCTCCAGGGATTCTCCAGGGATTCCTCCAGGAGTTAAAAGACGCGGACACGTTTAATGCTTCCAATGAGCTATTTGCTCTTTGAAGAGAGCACAACACTAGAAAACGAACTAGCAGTCAACTGACAGCTGCAGTGGGAACCGAACCCAAGCTCCTCAGCACGATGCGATTCTTTCAAGGTTCCTTCAGGAATGTCTCCAGAGATATCTCCTCTTTTTCCGAAAAGTTATCCAAGCAATTCCTTCAGAAAACCCTTTAGAAATGTGTAGCAGGCGATATAAGGACAACACGTCTTATCTGTTTTAACGTTTATTACAGAATGATGTAAATGTTCCCTACGTCAATCTATAAAAGTCAATGACTACTGTGTTCAGTGTAATGTTGGGAGTGGCTTAGTGACATACTTAACATACTTAATTACATATTACAATTCGGTCATCCTAACTGGGAGATGTCTTCATCGACATCATCATCAGTTGATGAGGGTATAGAAAATAGCCATTTTCGCATGTTTCCTGGTGAACAAATTGAACTATATGGAAGGCTAGAACCCATCTATAGCACTAACTAAATAGCGAACAATTGGTAAAACTTGTTTAATTACATAAGGACCTTTAAATTTACTAGATAATTTAGGATTATCAACAGATTTTATGACAACGAAATCTCCTATTTTGTAATCTTGTACACCCCTTCGTTTTCTATCTACTATTTGCTTGTTATAGGCTTGAAGCTTTTCGATATTCCTTTTCGATTTTTCTCTGATTTCCAAGATATTTCTTGGTTCAGTATTTATTTGATTATTTTTAACAAAAGTTTCCAAGTTACTTTCAATTTTGTTGTAATGATTTTTGTATCTGACCAAACAATAGTATACTAGGAAAGTTTTTTATGGACCTGTTAAAGGTGTTATTGTAAATAAATTCAACATCGGGCAACAATACATCCCATTTTTTATTGGTATCGTTTATTAGCTTGGCTAACATTGGTGATAGAGTTCTATTGAGTCTTTCCGCTTGACCATTGGCCTCTGCAGTTTACGCTGCTGTTTTGATATGTTGAATTAAATGATCTGAACAAAATTTCTTAAACTTGTCTGAAGTGAAGCAACTTCCTCTATCTGAAATTATTCGAACTGGTCTGCTATAATGATTTATATAAACTGTTAAATTTTTCAAAACTTCTTCAGTATTCGTTGTTTTTGTTGGATAGAATTTGACAAATTTCGTAAATCCATCAACTACTACCAAAATAAACTTAAATCCTTTTGATGATCGTAACTGTATTGGACCATGACGATCAATGTGCAGTGTGTGAAAAGAATTTTCACCTTTATCAATATTTTTCAAGAATCCTTCTTTTTTTCGTGTCAGACGGACTGTAAAATATACAATAGGCCTGTCCAGCTTTTCAAAAATGTTCTCTGATTCTCAAGTCCACCCCCATATTTTGATTGGCATCCTAAAAGAAGTAACTGGTCAAAATTTCAGCCAAATCCATTAAAATTAAGAGGTGCATCAAATCAATTTTGTGTTTTTCGACTATTTTTGAACTTCAAAAAATCATAACTACTCTAAAACATGTCAAAACTTAATTCTTTCGGCAGAAATTGAAAGCTATACTTGTCTGCTACAACTTCTCCGAACAACGTGTGCCAATAAAATTGAAGGAAACATGTGTAATTATCACATTTGTAATCAGAAAAAGCTTAAAAAGTTGATTTTCTGATAGATTTCGTTCTGGAACACCCTAATATACTTAATAAGTTGGATTTTTCAAAACGGCATCATATTCTCCAATGTTTTTTGGTTATTTGCTTCTTTGACACCAATGCTGTAGGAGTTGAGCAAAAATTACTAAAATTCGTGAAAGTCAAATGTGGTCTAAAAACTAGCTTTTTGGAGGCAATCACGTTGTGGCGCGAAAGTGTACTGAACGTAGTAGCTTTGCTTCCTAGTAGTTTGCCTTGGCTACCCCCTACCACGGGTGATAACAAACAAGCGCGATGACAGGTGTTGGCTATCATATCAGTGCTGACGCGATGCCACTTTTTGCGCGCCAAAGCGTGATTGCACCCGGAAAGCTAGTTTTTAGGCCACATTTGGCTTTCACGAATTTTAGTAATTTTTGCGTAACTCTTACAGCATTGGTGCCAAAGAAGCAAATAACCAAAAAACATTGGAGAATATGATGCCGTTTTGAAAAATCCAACTTATTACGTATATTAGGGTATTCCAGAACAAAATCTATCAAAAAATCAACTTTTTAAGGTTTTTCTGATTACAAATGTGATAATTACACATGTTTCCTTCAATTTTATTGGCACACGTTGTTCGGAGAAGTTGTAGCAAACAAGTATAGCTTTCAATTTCTGCCAAAAGAATTAAGTTTTGACATGTTTTAGTGTAGTTTTGATTTTTTGAAGTTCAAAAATAGTCGAAAAACACAAAATTGATTTGATGCACCTCTTAATTTTAATGGATTTGGCTGAAATTTTGACCAGTTACTTCTTTTAGGATGCCAATCAAAATATGGGGGTGGACTTGAGAATCAGAGAACATTTTTGAAAAGCTGGACAGGCCTAATATACAACTTAGACAATTGCTTATATACTTTTTCACATTTTTTTTTTATTTTAGAAAACCAGTAAAACTTTTTAATTTCTGTAATTGTTTTTTTTTCTATTCCAATATGGCCTAAATTATCATGAATTATTTTGATTTGTTTTTTGGAAGTTTTGGAATCACTAATAAAAGTTTGTTCTTATCATTTCTAAATAAAACTCCATTTTTCAACTCAAAATTTGGAAAAGTGTGTGACTTTAGATGGGTTTTAATATTATTTAATTTTTCATCCTGTTCTTGAGCTCAAATCACATTTCTTTCTATTTCTTCCGTGTTCAACATGCTAATGACTTCGACAGAGTTTTTATCATCAGTATTGATTTCTAGAAGTTTTCCTTCACTCATAGACACTCTACTCAAAGCCTCAACGTGAAGCAAATTCATTCCATCTCTAAATTCCAAAGTATAGTTATAATTTTCTAAAAACAAGGCCCAACTACTAATTTTTGGGTTTATTTCTTTTTTTTGCTAACGTTTGAGCCAACGCATTGCAATCAGTATAGATTTTGAATTTCAATCCCGATAAATAGACGTGAAACCGCTTTATTGCATGCACAACTGCAAGTGTTTCCAATTCAAAACTATGTAATTTCGCTTCATAATCATCCGTTTTCTTACTAAAAAAGCTAACAGGATGAAAGTGACCATTATATTGTTTCTGCAGCTCCAAATCCAAAATAGCTGGCATCACAATGCAATTGCGTTTCTGCTTTTGGATCATATAATGCCAAAATAGGCGCTGATACTAATTTTTCTATTAATTTAAGAAACGAATACATTTCACTTTCTCCAAACACAAAAACTGAATCTTTCTTGAACAAACTATACAATGGTTTAAACTAATAATGGTATAAATTTTCTAAAATAACTGGTCAAACCTAAAAATCTTTGTACGTCTTTTGCATTTTTCGGTACAGGAAATTCCAATACTGTATCAATGTGTGACTTACTAGGTTTACGCCCAAATTCGTTTATAATGTAGCCTAAATATTCAATTTCATTATATCGAAATTTACACTTGTCAAAATTTAGTTCTAATAAATTGTTACTTAAAATTTCAAATACTTTTTTCAGTGTTTCCAAATGTTCCTCCATATTTTTCGAAGCTATCAATATATCATCAATATAGACACACATTTTTCCTTCTTCAATAAGTTTTTTGAAAATTTTGTTAACAAACCTCTGGAAAACTGCAGGTGCATTACAGAGACCAAATGGAACTCGTGTATACTCATATTGGCCCGATGGAGTTACAAAGGATGTTAATTTTGTACATTCTGACGCTTTTTTTATTTGGTGAAATCCTGATTTTAGATCTAGAATTGTAAAAATTCTTTTATCTTTCAATTTGTCAAAAATATCTTCTATCAATGGTAGTGGGTTATTATCACGGAAAGTGTCTTTGTTAAGCTGCATGAGCATAGATGGCGGTACAATTCGTAGTTGCTACTCCATGATTGACCAGAATAATCGAAATTGCACAAGGAACCAACAAACGGAGCTTGGGAGTAACTACCGCTCTCAATGTGCACAGTTCGAGAATCCCAAACTTTATTAGTCAATAACGGCGCCGGCCACGTCCTTACGGTCATCGAGGAAGGAAAGGAATGTTAGTGTGACGTACGTTGCTACTGGAGACCGAGATCACCTCATCTTCTCCACGACTGTCACGGGAAGGAGTTTTTGTTAGTGGAGAGGGGGAGTCACATGAATTGGATTCACTTTGGTTAGTCATGTGATTCATGCAACCTTTACTTGAGTCAAAACATTTATTCATTTTTTGTGTAAATGCAAAAAAAGAAAGAAACATATTTATTATCAACCTAATGTGCATTGGGAACTAGCGCCGACACATGACGTGACGAACTTTTCAATATTTGTTAGATAAATACACAAAAACCAGAGCAGAATTGTATCAGACCGTTCATGATTAACAAATAATCCAATCATGAATAATCATTGATGGCTAAAATTCCAATTTTTTGATTATTGATTATGATTAATGATTAATTTGATTTTTAAGATGATTAAAGATTACGATTAATGATTAAAATTTGTTGTATCTGTGATTATTGATTATGATTAATGACTAAAAATGGCTCATTGATTAAAAATCATGATTAATCATGATTAATCAATCACAAAAAACTGGAAATGATTAAAATATATTTATTATTTAACAGTTTTGAAAGTAAAAGGTAACTCTGTCCAGGAGATGTTTGAAAAAAAAAATCATAAATTATATTATTTAGAACAAGCATTTGAACCAATTTAAATTGATTCATACATTTTACAGGTACTCTTCGATATAACGTACAAAAAAGTTTTCTCTTTGTACGTTATATCGAAGTGTACGTTATATCGAAGCAGAGAAAAAAAATAATATTTTTTATGCTAAAATTGATGATTTCGACGTGAAATTAACCCCAAATAATGATTTCGGTGAAATTTACAAAATCAATAATGAAAAACATGAGTTTTCTCGAAAAATTAATTTCGTTTTTTGTGCTTCGATATAACGTACATTTTGCTTCGATATAACGTACACTAAATTTTTCCCCAATTTTCGCTAATTCTAGGTAACAAGGTTAGTACTGCAAGAAAACATTGATTTGAGTGGTTTCGTAGCTTATCTGAGGGTTATTCCTGGGAAAAATTAAAATTTTCAATGTTGTACGTTATATCGAAGCAAAATGTACGTTATATCGAATTCGCTATATCGAGGGTACGCTATATCGAGGGTACGTTATATCAAAGAATACCTGTATATGGTGAATCATTTTTGGTGATGGTGATTAATGATAAAACAGTGTGATTAAGATTATTGATTAATGATTAAATTAGATTTTTTGTGATTATGATTAATGATTTTGATTAATCTTAATCGTCAACCATTAATCATGACTAAACGTATGATTAATCATTAACGCTCTGAATTGTATACATCCTTTAGCATTAATTATTATGATAAAATGGAACGAGCTCACCAATAAACATCTTTCGATGTGTCCAGTGCGTATGTGCTGCAGTATCTTCCACTAACTGGCCTCTTCTCCGAAATCACACTGAACCGCTACAACTACATACGGGTACGACGATGTGCACATTCAAATTGACGACGACGTCGACGCGGCCGGTCCGAATGAAAAAAAGCGGCCTCTTCACTTTGCCTCCAAAATCACACTAAACAGTCCCGTACGAAGATGAGCACCGCCAAATCGGCGACGACGATGGCGCGGCGGTCCGAATCTCTTTGTTAAGCTTCCTATAATCTATACAAAGTCTGATATCACCATCTTTTTTGAGAATCACTACAACAGGACTTGCAAAAGGAGAATCGCTTTCCTTTATAATTCCAGATTTAAGCAATTCGTTCACTTTATGATCAACTTTTAGTTTGTCGTTTTATGAAAGCCTTCTAGGTTTAAAGTGGAAGGGTGCACCAGATTTCAAAATAATTTTCATTTCATAATCTGTGTGTGGTTTCAATGGGCGTTTGAATTCAAAATAGAACTTTTTAACAATATGTTCAAAATTTACCAAATGATCTCTATCCATATCACCATAGTTTTCTAAAATTTTCTGAAAATCTACGGAACAAACTGTCTCTATAACCTTTTTCTGTAGTTCAATCTGATCAGTCTCAAAAACTGGTGTGTTGAACAACTTTATATGACCATTTTCTGTAACTGTTCGCATTCCGAGCTGCATGATCACATTTCTACCAATAATAATATCATAAGAGTGTATCACCGTATCAGGAATAACTAAAAATTCAAAGATTTTTTGGAGGAGAGAGTAAAGTAACCCCAGATGTAATTTAGGGTGAATTTTTTTTCAGAAATTTTGTTGAAATTGCAGGACAAATTCATAAAGGCATTCCTGGAGGAAATTTTGCAAAAAAATCTTAGAAGAATTCCTGAAGTAATTTCTGGAGTTTAAATTCTGGGGGAATCCTTGTAGGAATTTCGGGAGGATCATTTGAGAGATCCTTGTACGATTTCAACAAAGAAAAACTTGAAGAACATATGCGAGAAAATCGGAAGGTTTTTCTGCAATAAATGCAAGAAGAATTCCTAAAATTTATTCCTGAAATACCTGGAGGAATCATTTGAAGAATCCCTGAGTTATGATTTTTCAAAGAAAACGGATCATATAGCACATTTGGACAATTTCCTCAAAATCGGTCATAACTCAGGAACGGAGAAAAACCACATCTTGAACATTTCACAGAACATAGCTTATGTAATTTCCTTCAAAAATATTTTTTTGAGAATTTTTCCGGACTTCGAAAATAGTTTTTCCTACTTTTTCAACCGATTTTCCTCAGCTGTGAAAAATTTTGTAGAAAACAATTTTTATTTTGTATTTTTTTCAAATCCTGAGAAAGTTTACTTATGATGTCACAAAAAAAATGTGTCTTCGATGCTTTGCTCTTGAGTTATGGTTTTTCAAAGTAGGTGGTGTCTGTGGAAAATGGTTGTTTTCTACTGGAGTTTTCCGGAAAATTAGGCGACCCCGATTTTTTTCAATTTAGTTTTTGTTCATACATATGTGAACTCCACCTGTGAACAAAATTTCATTGAATTCTAAGAAGCTTCGTACCAATTTGT